>NC_092334.1:545015000-545312500 GCF_046630445.1 Rutidosis leptorrhynchoides
CGTTTTCGAGTTTCTTAAATTAATAGTCTCATTTTTATGTATATAACTCATTGTTAAAATACCTAATGCGATACATACTTATAATAAAAACATGTTAACTATATATATAACCATATATATGTCATCGTATAGTTTTTACAAGTTTTAACGTTCGTGAATCACCGGTTAACTTAGGTGGTCAATTGTCTATATGAAACATATTTCAATTAATCAAGTCTTAACAAGTTTGATTGCTTAACATGTTGAAAACATTTAATCATGTAAATATCAATCTCAATTAATATATATAAACATAGAAAAGTTCGGGTCACTACAATTGCCAGGAGGTCTGTGATAAATGCAACAAGAAAGGACATGTGGCGAAAGATTGTTATGCCACTGTTTCTGGAGTGAAGACAAACCCGACCGATGTCAAGAAATGTATTGGATGTGGGAAGCCTGGTCACTTTAAAGATCAATGCCCTGATAAGGAGAAGAACAAAGAACCCGCATGGGGGAGGGCATTTTGAAACGGCCCGTCCATATTACTATAAACGAGGTACGTTATTCATTGATCTCAATAGCGAGGTATTTGACCTCTATATGATACGTTTTATAAAATATTGCATTCTTATTTCATAATGACCAAACCTTTCATATATAAATGAAAGTTTTAAATATGTGGGCGATCATTTGAGAAATGATCTCCGAATACATAAGTTTTGGAATATTACAACGTGGGCATATTAGCCAAATATATTACATGACAAAGATAACGTTTATTAGAATGCAACTTTCTTTAAACACAAGCATGAACGACGCCACGCAACACCATGAGCAAGCAATCAGCGGAAGACTTTTAAAGACCTGAGAATAAACATGCTTAAACTGTCAACACAAAGGTTGGTGAGATATAGGTTTTAAAGCCAGCATAAGATATAATAATAGCCCACAAGATTTCATGTTATAAACATTTCTGCCAAGATATTCTATATGTTGTTGAGCGCCCAGTAACTATACTTAACAGATGTTTTCCGTGCATATTCCCTTTTCAAAGTTATCTCTACACCGTACCAAGTGTAGTAAAACGAAGTACTAAACACCCGTTATGAACTAGTGCTAACTAGCCCGAGTGGGGTTGTCAAACCCGATAGATCTATCAATAGGATTCGCGCTTACATGTTAACCACATGTAACAAATAGTTACCAGACTATTAGGGATATATACAAAGGTACAACTCAACATAGAATATATATTTAAGTACTTGTGTCTATTTCGAAAAACAAAAGCTGCATGTATTCTCATCCCAAAATATAGAAGAGTTTAAAAATGGGACTATATACTCACTGTCGTAAAAGTATAGTTTTAACAAGTTTCCAACTTATTAAAATACAGCCGACGTCCATGGATTCACGAACCTATAACAATAATAACGATTCAGATAATAATACATGTGAACAAAATTAATATAGCAAGTTCATAGAATACTTATATAATAATTTTTAACATTTTATGTTAGTAGTCCATTGTTTGTAGTCCAAAATAGTCCGAAAAGTCCAAAATAGTCCGAAAAGTCCAAAATAGTCCGAAAAGTCCAACAGTCCAATAATCGGTATATATATATATAATCTTAGAATTACCCCACGGCGTATTGTGTACATATTGTCTTGCATCAATCCAGAGACGTATTGACTTAGGATTTATCAAAATGTATTGTTTACGTATTGTCATGGAACGTACCAAGATTATTATATATATACAATCTCAGAATCTAATGATAACATGTCCAATTATATATAGGATATAGGAAAAGTTAGCAAGGATATGGTTAATATAGTTTTTAAGGTGTTCTTCATATGTGCAAGTTATAAGTTCTTATAATATCTTAATATAACATCATAATACATATAAATAAGTGTTATTAGAGTTAAGTTAGAAAGATTAGATTAGTTTTCCAAATAAGTTTAAAATTAACTAAACTATGTTCTAGTAGTTATTAGTTATGAATTCTTATATATATATATATATATATATATATATATATATATATATATATATATATATATATATATATATATATATATATATATATATATATATATAGCTATAATCATATGAATTGAACAAGAGTTTTGGTAAGGCTAATACCTTGATTTAAGAAAGATAAGTAGCTGAATATGAAGAGGATTTCTAGAGCTTGAAAAACTCCTTGAATTGGTGCTTAAAGATACCAAACTTGGAAGCAAAACTTGAATCAAAGTAAGTGTTCTTGATTGCTTCTTATATGATGATTATAGATTGTTTTTGAAGCTAAAAGATGAAGAAAATGCTTGGGGATGATCTAGTATGAAGATGGGAGTATTTTGAGAGAGAATTTAGAGAGTATGAATGAGAAAATGGAATGGAAAAATGGATGTATGCATAAAAACGTTTTTAGGGTATTTATAGGCAACTTATGTTGTCCATTTTTGACAAATATCAAGTAAAGTTAAATTGATGTTGTCATGCATGACATAATAAGATTGATAATGTCATGCATGACATAATATATCAATCATGCAGATTTCTATTAGTATATACCAATAGTAAATACTTCTAGAAGCTGCGTATAATACGCGTATAAATATCGTATAAATACCGTATACATACAAGTAGCATTCTTGAGAAAAATGAACGGAAATACGAATATAGCTATCCCTTATCTGTATTTGTATATTATTAAGTGTATTTATACTCATTGTATGTAAATACATTTTAACATAATACATTGTATGTAAATACATTTTAACATAAGTTAATTTCGTCGTTTAAAGAGTAACATATATACTGTTCAAAAAACTCTTTAAATTAGTAGTATGAGAATGTATATATAATACCTTGTTAATATACTTAATGAGATATTTAATTATCATATTTTCAAGTTAAATATATATGTATACATGTATATACATACAAGTTATGACGTACGTGAATCGTAGGAATAAAAGGGTGACCAAAAGCTTGTGTAAAACTCTTTCCGGAGGTTTAAGACTTATTAAAATTCATTGCTTATCAAGTCAGAATTATTAAATCATGTAGATAGTATAATCAAGTAGTCGGAAAAATCCGAGTCGTCACAGTACCTACCCGTTAAAGAAATTTCGTCCCGAAATTTAAAGTAGTACCTATTCAACGTATGATATCAGTAAACAGATGTGGGTACTTCTGCTTCATCTGATCTTCTCGTTCCCAAGTGAACTCGGGTCCTCTCTGAGCATTCCATCGGACTCTAACAATCGGTATGTTACTTTGCTTGAGTCGGTTGACTTCCCGGTCCATAATTTCGACGGGTTCTTCGATAAAATGTACCTTTTCATCGACTTGGATTTCTTCGAGCGGAATAGTGAGGTCTTCTTTTGCAAGGCATTTCTTCAAGTTTGAAACATGAAAGGTGTTATGTACCCCGGCAAGTTGTTGAGGTAATTCAAGTCGATAGGCCACCGGTCCAATGCGTTCGATGATTTTAAATGGCCCTACATACCTTGGGTTAAGTTTACCCCTCTTGCCAAAGCGTATCACGTGAAATGTCCCATTCTTATTGATTAAAAACGTTCCATATTAATTGATTTCGTTGCGAGGTTTTGACCTCTATATGAGACGTTTTTCAAAGACTGCATTCATTTTAAAACAAACCATAACCTTTATTTCATCAATAAAGGTTTAAAAAGCTTTACGTAGATTATCAAATAATGATAATCTAAAATATCCTGTTTACACACGACCATTACATAATGGTTTACAATACAAATATGTTACAACAAAAATAAGTTTCTTGAATGCAGTTTTTACACAATATCATACAAGCATGGACTCCAAATCTCGTCCTTATTTAAGTATGCGACAGCGGAAGCTCTTAATAATCACCTGAGAATAAACATGCTTAAAACGTCAACAAAAATGTTGGTGAGGTATAGGTTTAACCTATATATATCAAATCATAATAATAGACCACAAGATTTCATATTTCAATACACATCCCATACATAGAGATAAAAATCATTCATATGGTGAACACCTGGTAACCGACATTAACAAGATGCATATATAAGAATATCCCCATCATTCCGGGACACCCTTCGGATATGATATAAATTTCGAAGTACTAAAGCATCCGGTACTTTGGATGGGGTTTGTTAGGCCCAATAGATCTATCTTTAGGATTCGCGTCAATTAGGGTGTCTGTTCCCTAATTCTTAGATTACCAGACTTAATAAAAAGGGGCATATTCGATTTTGATAATTCAACCATAGAATGTAGTTTCACGTACTTGTGTCTATTTTGTAAATCATTTATAAAACCTGTATGTATTCTCATCCCAAAAATATTAGATTTTAAAAGTGGGACTATAACTCACTTTCACAGATTTTTACTTCGTCGGGAAGTAAGACTTGGCCACTGGTTGATTCACGAACCTATAACAATATATACATATATATCAAAGTATGTTCAAAATATATTTACAACACTTTTAATATATTTTGATGTTTTAAGTTTATTAAGTCAGCTGTCCTCGTTAGTAACCTACAACTAGTTGTACACAGTTAGATGTACAGAAATAAATCGATAAATATTATCTTGAATCAATCCACGACCCAGTGTATACATATCTCAGTATTGATCACGACTCAAACTATATATATTTTGGAATCAACCTCAACCCTGTATAGCTAACTCCAACATTCACATATAGAGTGTCTATGGTTGTTCCGAAATATATATAGATGTGTCAACATGATAGGTCGAAACATTGTATACGTGTCTATGGTATCTCAAGATTACATAATATACAATACAAGTTGATTAAGTTATGGTTGGAATAGATTTGTTACCAATTTTCACGTAGATAAAATGAGAAAAATTATCCAATCTTGTTTTACCCATAACTTCTTCATTTTAAATCCGTTTTGAGTGAATCAAATTGCTATGGTTTCATATTGAACTCTATTTTATGAATCTAAACAGAAAAAGTATAGATTTATAGTCGGAAACATAAGTTACAAGTCATTTTTGTAAAGGTAGTCATTTCAGTCGAAAGAACGACGTCTAGATGACCATTTTATAAAACATACTTCCACTTTGAGTTTAACCATAATTTTTGGATATAGTTTCATGTTCATAATAAAAATCATTTTCTCAGAATAATAACTTTTAAATCAAAGTTTATCATAGTTTTTAATTAACTAACCCAAAACAGCCCGCGGTATTACTACGACGGCGTAAATCCGGTTTTACGGTGTTTTTCGTGTCTCCAGGTTTTAAATCATTAAGTTAGCATATCATATAGATATAGAACATGTGTTTAGTTGATTTTAAAAGTCAAGTTAGAAGGATTAACTTTTGTTTGCGAACAAGTTTAGAATTAACTAAACTATGTTCTAGTGATTACAAGTTTAAACCTTCGAATAAGATAGCTTTATATGTATGAATCGAATGATGTTATGAACATCATTACTACCTTAAGTTCCTTGGATAAACCTACTGGAAAAGAGAAAAATGGATCTAGCTTCAACGGATCCTTGGATGGCTCGAAGTTCTTGAAGCAGAATCATGACACGAAAACAAGTTCAAGTAAGATCATCACTTGAAATAAGATTGTTATAGTTATAGAAATTGAACCAAAGTTTGAATATGATTATTACCTTGTATTAGAATGATAACCTACTGTAAGAAACAAAGATTTCTTGAGGTTGGATGATCACCTTACAAGATTGGAAGTGAGCTAGCAAACTTGAAAGTATTCTTGATTTTATGTAACTAGAACTTGTAGAATATATGAAGAACACTTAGAACTTGAAGATAGAACTTGAGAGAGATCAATTAGATGAAGAAAATTGAAGAATGAAAGTGTTTGTAGGTGTTTTTGGTCGTTGGTGTATGGATTAGATATAAAGGATATGTAATTTTGTTTTCATGTAAATAAGTCATGAATGATTACTCATATTTTTGTAATTTTATGAGATATTTCATGCTAGTTGCCAAATGATGGTTCCCACATGTGTTAGGTGACTCACATGGGCTGCTAAGAGCTGATCATTGGAGTGTATATACCAATAGTACATACATCTAAAAGCTGTGTATTGTACGAGTACGAATACGGGTGCATACGAGTAGAATTGTTGATGAAACTGAACGAGGATGTAATTGTAAGCATTTTTGTTAAGTAGAAGTATTTTGATAAGTGTCTTGAAGTCTTTCAAAAGTGTATGAATACATATTAAAACACTACATGTATATACATTTTAACTGAGTCGTTAAGTCATCGTTAGTCGTTACATGTAAATGTTGTTTTGAAACCTTTAGGTTAACGATCTTGTTAAATGTTGTTAACCCAATGTTTATAATATCAAAAGAGATTTTAAATTATTATATTATCATGATATTATGATGTACGAATATCTCTTAATATGATATATATACATTAAATGTCGTTACAACGATAATCGTTACATATATGTCTCGTTTCAAAATCATTAAGTTAGTAGTCTTGTTTTTACATATGTAGTTCATTGTTAATATAATTAATGATATGTTTACTTATCATAATATCATGTTAACTATATATATAACCATATATATGTCATCATATAGTTTTTACAAGTTTTAACGTTCGTGAATCACCGGTCACCTTGGGTGGTCAGTTGTCTATATGAAACATATTTCAATTAATCAAGTCTTAACAAGTTTGATTGCTTAACATGTTGGAAACATTTAATCATGTAAATATCAATCTCAATTAATATATATAAACATGGAAAAGTTCGGGTCACTACAGTACCTACCCGTTAAATAAATTTCGTCCCGAAATTTTAAGCTGTTGAAGGTGTTGACGAATCTTCTGGAAATAGATGCGGGTATTTCTTCTTCATCTGATCTTCACGCTCCCAGGTGAACTCGGGTCCTCTACGAGCATTCCATCGAACCTTAACAATTGGTATCTTGTTTTGCTTAAGTCTTTTAACCTCACGATCCATTATTTCGACGGGTTCTTCGATGAATTGTTGTTTTTCGTTCATTTGGATTTCATCTAACGGAATAGTGAGATCTTCTTTAGCAAAACATTTCTTCAAATTCGAGACGTGGAAAGTGTTATGTACAGCCACGAGTTGTTGAGGTAACTCAAGTCGGTAAGCTACTGGTCCGACACGATCAATAATCTTGAATGGTCCAATATACCTTGGATTTAATTTCCCTCGTTTACCAAATCGAACAACGACTTTCCAAGGTGCAACTTTAAGCATGACCATCTCTCCAATTTCAAATTCTATATCTTTTCTTTTAATGTCAGCGTAGCTCTTTTGTCGACTTTGGGCGGTTTTCAACCGTTGTTGAATTTGGATGATCTTCTCGGTAGTTTCTTGTATAATCTCCGGACCCGTAATCTGTCTATCCCCCACTTCACTCCAACAAATCGGAGACCTGCACTTTCTACCATAAAGTGCTTCAAACGGCGCAATCTCAATGCTTGAATGGTAGCTGTTGTTGTAGGAAAATTCTGCTAACGGTAGATGTCGATCCCAACTGTTTCCGAAATCAATAACACATGCTCGTAGCATGTCTTCAAGCGTTTGTATCGTCCTTTCGCTCTGCCCATCAGTTTGTGGATGATAGGCAGTACTTATGTCTAGACGAGTTCCTAATGCTTGCTGTAATGTCTGCCAGAATCTTGAAATAAATCTGCCATCCCTATCAGAGATAATAGAGATTGGTACTCCATGTCTAGAGACGACTTCCTTCAAATACAGTCGTGCTAACTTCTCCATCTTGTCATCTTCTCTTATTGGTAGGAAGTGTGCTGATTTGGTGAGACGATCAACTATTACCCAAATAGTATCAAAACCACTTGCAGTCCTTGGCAATTTAGTGATGAAATCCATGGTAATGTTTTCCCATTTCCATTCCGGGATTTCGGGTTGTTGAAGTAGACCTGATGGTTTCTGATGCTCAGCTTTGACCTTAGAACACGTCAAACATTCTCCTACATATTTAGCAACATCGGCTTTCATACCCGGCCACCAAAAATGTTTCTTGAGATCCTTGTACATCTTCCCCGTTCCAGGATGTATTGAGTATCTGGTTTTATGAGCTTCTCTAAGTACCATTTCTCTTATATCTCCAAATTTTGGTACCCAAATCCTTTCATCCCTATACCGGGTTCCGTCTTCCCGAATATTAAGATGCTTCTCCGATCCTTTGGGTATTTCATCCTTTAAATTTCCCTCTTTTAAAACTCCTTGTTGTGCCTCCTTTATTTGAGTAGTAAGGTTATTATGAATCATTATATTCATAGATTTTACTCGAATGGGTTCTCTGTCCTTCCTGCTCAAGGCATCGGCTACCACATTTGCCTTCCTCGGGTGGTAACGAATCTCAAAGTCGTAATCATTCAACAATTCAATCCACCTACGCTGCCTCATATTCAGTTGTTTCTGATTAAATATGTGTTGAAGACTTTTGTGGTCGGTATATATAATACTTTTGACCCCATATAAGTAGTGCCTCCAAGTCTTTAATGTAAAAACAACCGCGCCTAATTCCAAATCATGCATCGTATAATTTTGTTCGTGAATCTTCAATTGTCTAGACGCATAAGCAATCACCTTCATTCGTTGCATTAATACACAACCGAGACCTTTCTTTGATGCATCACAATAAATCACAAAATCATCATTCCCTTCAGGCAATGACAATATAGGTGCCGTAGTTAGCTTTTTCTTCAATAACTGAAACGCTTTCTCTTGTTCATCATTCCATTCAAATTTCTTCCCTTTATGCGTTAATGCAGTCAAGGGTTTTGCTATTCTGGAAAAGTCTTGGATGAACCTTCTGTAGTAACCAGCTAGTCCTAAAAACTGGCGTATGTGTTTCGGAGTTTTTGGGGTTTCCCACTTTTCAACAGTTTCTATCTTTGCCGGATCCACCTTAATACCTTCTTTGTTCACTATGTGACCGAGGAATTGAACTTCTTCCAACCAAAATGCACACTTTGAAAACTTAGCGTACAATTCTTCCTTCCTCAATACTTCTAACACCTTTCTCAAATGTTCACCGTGTTCTTGGTCATTCTTTGAGTAAATAAGTATGTCATCAATAAAAACAATGACAAACTTGTCAAGGTATGGTCCACACACTCGGTTCATAAGGTCCATGAACACAGCTGGTGCATTAGTTAAACCAAACGGCATGACCATCAACTCGTAATGACCGTAACGTGTTCTGAAAGCAGTCTTTGGAATATCATCTTCTTTCACCCGCATTTGATGATACCCGGAACGTAAGTCAATCTTTGAATAAACAGACGAGCCTTGTAGTTGATCAAATAAGTCGCCGATTCTCGGTAGTGGGTAGCGGTTCTTGATGGTAAGTTTGTTCAACTCTCGGTAGTCGATACACAACCTGAATGTACCATCTTTCTTCCTAACAAACAAAACAGGAGCTCCCCACGGTGATGTGCTTGGTCGAATGAAACCACGCTCTAAAAGTTCTTGTAATTGGCTTTGCAGTTCTTTCATCTCGCTGGGTGCGAGTCTGTAAGGAGCACGAGCTATTGGTGCAGCTCTTGGTACAAGATCTATTTGAAATTCAACGGATCGATGTGGGGTAATTCTTTTAGAAATACATCGGGAAATTCTTTTGCAATGGGAACATCATTGATGCTCTTTCCTTCAGTTTGTACTTTCTCGACATGTGCTAGAACAGCATATCAACCTTTTCTTATTAGTTTTTGTGCCTTCAAATTACTAATAAGATGTAGCTTCGTGTTGCCCTTTTCTCCATACACCATTAAGGGTTTTCCTTTTTCTTGTATAATGCGAATTGCATTTTTGTAACAAACGATCTCTGCTTTCACTTCTTTCAACCAGTCCATACCGATTATCACATCAAAACTCCCTAACTCTACTGGTATCAAATCAATCTTAAATGTTTCGCTAACCAGTTTAATTTCTCGATTCCGACATATATTATCTGCTGAAATTAATTTACCATTTGCTAATTCGAGTAAAAATTTACTATCCAAAGGCGTCAATGGACAACTTAATTTAGCACAAAAATCTCTACTCATATAGCTTCTATCCGCACCCGAATCAAATAAAACGTAAGCAGATTTATTGTCAATAAGAAACGTACCCGTAACAAGCTCCGGGTCTTCCTGTGCCTCTGCCGCATTAATATTGAAAACTCTTCCGCGGCCTTGTCCATTCGTGTTCTCCTGGTTCGGGCAATTTCTAATAATGTGGCCCGGTTTTCCACATTTATAACAAACTACATTGGCATAACTTGCTCCGACACTACTTGCTCCGCCATTACTCGTTCCGACACCATTTGTTCCTTTCGTTCTATTAACCCCTGGTCCGTAGACCTCACACTTCGCCGTGCTATGACCATTTCTTTTACACTTGTTGCAAAATTTGGTGCAGAACCCCGAGTGATACTTTTCACACCTTTGGCATAGCTGCTTCTGATTGTTGTTGCTGTTGCGGTTATTATTGTTGTTGGGATGATTGTTGTAGTTGCTGTTGTTGTTGTTGGGCCGTTTGTTATAGTTGCGATTGATGTTGTGATTGTTGGGATAATTGTTGCGATTATTGTTGTAATTGCTGTTGTTGCTGTATTGGTGATTCTTATCACCGTTTTCCTCCCACTTTCTTTTGACTTGCTTCACATTGGCCTCTTCAGCAGTCTGTTCTTTAATTCTTTCTTCAATCTGGTTCACTAGTTTGTGAGCCATTCTACATGCCTGTTGTATGGAGGCGGGCTCGTGTGAACTTATATCTTCTTGGATTCTTTCCGGTAATCCTTTCACAAACGCGTCGATCTTCTCTTCCTCATCTTCGAACGCTCCCGGACACAATAGGCACAATTCTGTGAATCGTCTTTCGTATGTGGTAATATCAAATCCTTGGGTTCGTAACCCTCTAAGTTCTGTCTTGAGCTTATTGACCTCAGTTCTGGGACGGTACTTCTCGTTCATCAAGTGCTTGAATGCTGACCACGGTAGTGCGTACGCATCATCTTGTCACACTTGCTCTAGATAGGTATTCCACCATGTTAACGCAGAACCTGTGAAGGTATGTGTAGCGTACTTCACTTTGTCCTCTTCAGTACACTTACTTATGGCAAACACCGATTCGACCTTCTCGGTCCACCGTTTCAATCCGATCGGTCCTTCGGTTCCATCAAATTCCAAAGGTTTGCAGGCAGTGAATTCTTTGTAGGTGCATCCTACACGATTTCTTGTACTGCTAGATCCAATGTTATTGTTGGTATGTAGCGTAGCCTGTACTGCGGCTATGTTTGAAGCTAGAAAAGTACGGAATTCCTCTTCATTCATATTCACGGTGTGTCGAGTAGTCGGTGCCATTTCCTTCAAAATAGTCAAATGGAACAAGTTAATCATACAGAATATTAAGAGTAGTTAATAGTATTTCGTAGCATAATATGAACTCATTTATAAAAGCTTTTTCTTCATATTAGCGTTTTATAAGTTTAAATTCGGGTAGTACCTACCCGTTAAGTTCATACTTAGTAGCTAATATACAATTCAACTACTACAATTCTATATGAAAAGCTGATTATAATAATATTTCGCGTTCAAACTTTTATACAATATTTTACAAACTTACAATACCGCTTATTTTACATAAAGCATGAAATATTGCACACAATAACTTTGATACAAGATAGTTGTGAAGATAATTCTAGCTAGTACACAAGTCGTTCAGCAAAGGCAATAAAGACACGTAATTCATACGTCCAGAAACAAGTCATGCATTCTGGTTTTACTAGGACTACTTCCCATCCTTGGTCTTATGGAACATAACCGTTATGGTCGTTGATAAGATAGCGTGTTGTAACGTCGTCAAAGGGACGAGGGTTACGTAATGTCCAACAGTCCCGTAACAATCTAAAAACCTCATTTCTTACCCCAATTACCGACTCCGTCACTTGTGGGAACGTTTTGTTTAATAGTTGTAGCCCGATGTTCTTTTTCTCACTTTGGTGAGAAGCGAACATTACTAATCCGTAAGCATAGCATGCTTCTTTATGTTGCATGTTAGCCGCTTTTTCTAAATCACGAAGTCCTATATTCGGATACATTGAGTCAAAATAATTTCTTAACCCGTTGCGTAAAATAGCATTTGGGTTCCCCGCAATATATGCGTCAAAGTAAACACATCGTAACTTATGGGTTTCCCAATGTGATATCCCCCATCTTTCAAACGAAAGTCTCTTATAAACCAAGACATTCTTGGAACGTTCTTCGAATGTCTTACAAAATGATCTCGCCTTAAATAGTTGTGCCGAGGAATTCTGACCGACTCTAGGCAAGATTTCATCAATCATGTCTCCGGGTAGGTCTCTTAAAATATTGGGTTGTCTATCCATTTTGTGTTTTTAAACTGTAAAATAGACAAGAGTTAGATTCATAAAAAAAATACTTATTAATACAAGCAATTTTTACATATATCATAAAGCATAAGCACACTATATTACATATATTACACCACACGAATACAACTATCTTATTCCGACTCGCTTGTTTCTTCTTCTTCGGTTTTGGTTCGTTTTGCCAAGTTTCTAGGGATATATGATGTTCCCCTAATACGAGCCGTCGTTTTCCACATTGGTTTAGAAAAACCTGGTGGTTTAGAGGTTCCCGGGTCATTGTTACAACTTAAGGACTTCGGGGGTTGACGATACATATAAAGTTCATCGGGGTTGGAATTAGATTTCTCTATTTTTATGCCCTTTCCCTTATTATTTTCTTTTGCCTTTTTAAATTCAGTTGGGTAATTTCTATAACATCATCGGAATTCTCGTCGGAATCCGATTCATCGGAGAATTGGTAATCCTCCCAATATTTTGATTCCTTGGCAGAAACACCATTGACCATAATTAACCTTGGTCGGTTGGTTGAGGATTTTCTTTTACTTAACAGTTTTATTATTTCCCCCACCGGTTCTATTTCTTCATCCGGTTCCGATTCTTCTTCCGGTTCCGACTCTTCTTCCGGTTCCTCTTCGGGAACTTGTGAATCAGTCCACGAATCATTCCAATTTACATTTGACTCTTCATTATTATTAGGTGAGTCAATGGGACTTGTTCTAGAGGTAGACATCTATCACATAATATCAAACACGTTAAGAGATTAATATATCACATAATATTCATGTGTTAAAAATATAGAGTTTCCAACAAAATTTGTTAAGCAATCATTTTTCAAGTAAACACGGTCGAAGTCCAGACTCACTAATGCATCCTAACAAACTCGATAAGATACACTAATGCAAAATTCTGGTTCTCTAAGACCAACGCTCGGATACCAACTGAAATACAGTTGGGGACAACCACCGTCCCACCCAGTGCCTTCCCAGCTAACCGCCTGGTGACCACTGAGTTGTGATGACCCGGAAATTTCCGAACAAATTTAAACTTTAATCTTTATATATATCCGACACGATAAGCAAAATCTGTAATGTTGAGTCCCAAAAGTTTTGAAACTATATTCATTTAATCAAATACTCTTTGACCATGCCTAACGATTCACGAACAAGTATGTGTAAATAAATATATATGCATATACATGTGTGCTTATTAAATTGAGATATATTAATAAAACATTGAACGGATTAGTTGATATGAAAATAAGCTATGAGATCTATTTAGTGAACTTGAAAATGATATCAAGGTATTGAATGAATAATACGTTACATAAACGTATTTGTTCGATGTAAGTTTATCAACGAGATTAAAAGATAATATCAAATGATTGAATTATCGGATACATTGAACTATGATTATGAGTCTCTGTTTTGAGGTCCACTTTGAATTAGGAAACCCTTATTTTTTTTAACGGTATTCGGAATAAATGGTAAAGTGATTTACAAGTAAGAACAAAGTATCACTTATTGGGAGTTAGACAAAAGTTAGTGGAGAATCGAATTTCATAATACTCGATTTATCATATAGAAGGAATAATTGGGATAAGATTCGTTGACTAGATAAACCCATTTGATATGTTATATTAAGTTATATTATTTAGAAAGTTTAAGGAATGTAAACTAAACGTTGACGCATAAGGGAATTATATATATTTTTTTTTATAAACGTTATAGGATATAATATTATAAACGATCTTCAAATATACTTTGAAATATAATTAAAACCTAAATATTTTATTAAAATATTTCAAACCTATATATTATAAATATATTTTAATTTAGTCAAAAGACGTTTTGATTTAAGTTAATGTTATTAAATATACTTCGATAACTAACGAGAGTATGAGTTATGAAAGTAAATGGCCAAAACACCCAAAAGATTAAGTTACACTCTGAGTGGGATAGTTTTTAATTAATTTAAGTCTAGTTATTAATAAAGGTACATGTCACAAAACGTTTAATTTAAAATAAAATATTTTGACAAAACAACGAGACTTTGATTTATAGAAAGAAATGACCACAACGCTCAATTTTATAAGTTACATTTTTTATAAGGTAAATTATTGAGGAATAAGTCAAATTATTATTAAAGGTACACGTCACATAACGTAAAAGGCTAATTTTCTAAACGTACGAAAGTGCGATCGAAAAACCGAAAGTGGTACATGAGTCGTGAGACCACGACCGTGTCATTTTTGTAAAAATTATATTTTTACCATGAACGTGAATATAATATAATATATAATTAATCATATGAATTAAATATATATTTATATATAATATTATTAAAAAAAAAAAACAAAAACAAAATTGAATGGTATGTAACTTTTTAAATCACGGGTCATCACTTTTTCCAAACTAGTACACACGTTTTTTTATTTTTATTTTATTTAATTATTATATTAATATATTAATATATTATATTATTTTAATATTATAATCTAGTGCAACTTGAAATGGTTCTATAAATGGAAGGATAATCAAATTTTTAAGCACACACAAACATACTCATACTCTCTTCTGCATTATTATTATTATTATTATTATTATTATTATTATTATTATTATTATTATTATTATTATTATTATTATTATTATTATTATTATTATTATTATTATTATTATTATTAATAAGGTTAATATTATAGTTAGGAGTATTATTATTAGTAGTATTTATACATAAAATATTACGACGAGGTCATGAGCGGGTCATTTCAAGACAAGTTTTATGAGTAGGATAGGGCTAAGGAAATTATGGGTTATGGCTATGGAGGTGATGGGTATGGTTCATGGGTATGCCCTTGAGGTCAAATTGGTAGTTATCGTCTCCGTCGCGTCTACGTACCTTTCCTACAGTATTGAATCTCAATATTGATACGTGAGCACTCATAACTTAACTTTTATTTACTAATAGTGTATCCCTGACTAGTGCTCGAGAATATAGGATTGTGCATGCTTGTATATTTGATATTGCCCTTAGATAAGTTATGTTGAATCTTAAAGGTTGTTATACTAGGGATAAAATAAGGTATAAAATATGCATGTCTTTGGAAAGCTAGCGAAAAATTAAGAACTTTTCATTTAGATATCAAATCGTTTCGTTGAACGGTTGTCAAGTTATGGATAAAAGAAGTTTTGTAAATTTTGATGAAACGTCGATACGGAAACTGAAATTCTCGCTGACCTGCGTTGTTTTAGATTAAAACAAAAATACCACTGAATTCTTTGCTGTAAGGTCTAACAAACGACTCTGGCCGTTTGTCAATTCGAGTCTTGACGATTTTTCTAAAAATCGTCAAAGTTGACTGTTTGGTCACATTTTAAAATTCTAAAAAGAGCTGAAACTTTTTTATTAAAAATGTCAGTTTTGTATCAGTTGTCATGGTCGGCCTGATGTGTGTTTACTTTTGCCAAAAATCATGTTATATCTTTGTGGTAACGAGAATTTGAAGGCTTTGACCGTTTGTCAATCCGAGTTTCGAGGAATTTTCTAAAAATCTCCAAAGTAGGCTACTCGTCACTTTTGTAAATTTATTAAAGCTGAAAAATTAACTTTGAAACACCGAAACCGCGTTGGCAACTACGAGTTGTCTAGGTTTAGTTTACTTCTGTAAAAATTTATGCTTAATCTTTTTTGGTAATGTGTAACTTTTATCTTTGGCCGTTTATCAATCGGAGTTCCGATAATTTTTCTAAAAATCGCTGAAGTGGCCGTTTAGTCATGTTTGACCGAAAAATCATTTTTGTATAAGTTATTATATTTTTGCATGCGACCTCGTTTTTACTTTAACCTTTGACTTTTGCACATTAGTCTCGAGCATTGGGATTGTGGAACACTATGACTTGGCCTAGTTTATTAGACAAATATTGACAAATACATAAATATATATAATTACTATAGGTTCGTGAATCCGAGGCCAACCCTACACTTGTTCAATGATGTTATATGTATTTTTACTACAAAATACAGTATGGTGAGTTTCATTTGCCTTTTTACCCTTTATATTTTTGGGCTGAGAATACATGCGCAACTTTTATAAATGTTTGACGAAATAGACACAAGTAATTGAAACTACATTCTATGGTTGAATTATCGAAATCGAATATGCCCTTTTTTATTAAAGTCTGGTAATCTAAGAATTAGGGAACAGACACCCTAATTGACGCGAATCCTAAAGATAGATCTATTGGGCCTAACAAACCCCATCCAAAGTACCGGATGCTTTAGTACTTCGAAATTTATATCATGTCCGAAGGAGGATCCCGGAATGATAGGGGATATTCTTATATGTATCTAGTTAATGTCGGTTACCAGGTGTTCACCATATGAATGATTATTTTTGTCTCTATGCATGGGACGTATATTTATGAGAACTGGAAATAAAATTCGTGTGGTCTATTAAAATGATGGAAATAAATGATTATGATAAACTAATGAACTCACCAACCTTTTGGTTGACACTTTAAAGCATGTTTATTCTCAGGTGTTAAAGAAATCTTCCGCTGTGCATTTGCTCATTTTAAAGATATTACTTGGAGTCTTTCATAGCATATTTCGAAGAACGTTGCATTCGAGTCATTGAGTTCATCAAAGATTATTATTAAATTAATTTATAGTTGGATAGTGGATATTATGAAATGGTATGCATGCCTGTCAATTTTCGATGTAAAGAAAGATTGTCTTTTAAAAACGAATGCAATGTTTGTAAAATGTATAATATAGAGGTCAAATACCTCGCAATGTAATCAACTATTGTGAATCGTTTATAATGTATATGAACGGGTCCTTTCAGTTGGTATTAGAGCGGTGGTCTTAGCGAACCAGGTCTGCATTAGTGTGTCTAACTGATATGTCGTTAGGATGCATTAGTGAGTCTGGACTTCGACCGTGTCTGCATGTCAAAAGTTTTGCTTATCATTTCTAGTCGAAAATCATCTGCTTATCATCCATAGGAAATTACCTGCTTATCATTATTAGTCTAGACACGTCTTGCTACATTAATTGCATGAGTAGTGTATAGACAAAATTCATATCTTAGCGTATCTGCTAAATCATATCTTATCGTATCTGTTACTTTAAACTTTGCCTGACATATCCCGCAAATTCCTCCGTAATCTATGAAATCTTTTGATCTCTATATATAGATATCCTATGTAAATAGAATACCACCCGATAGCCGAAAAATCATTTTTATATAGAAAATCCTTTATCCAATCGTACGAAATGGAATTTGTCATCAGTTCAAGTCACTCGGATTCCGAAATGGAATCTCACTCAAGCTCCGAAAGCAGTGTGACCGGAATGGATCAACCAATCAGACATCACCTATTCTGGATGAATTGGGGATGGGTTCGTAGCCTCCTCAATTATTGGAGACAAGAAAAAGGTGATCCTTTCCATCCACCAAATTGCCCTATTGGCGATGAACCTGAAGCACTTACCGGCGAACCTGTTCGTGAAACCATTTTCTCTCTCATTTCCAGAGTATCTCGTCACGATTATATCCTACATCAAATCCTAGATTTTATTTATCCGCTCGTCCCAACCGACAATCATCCTGGTGTACTAGCAGAAGTTAACGAACTTCGCGCACGCGTGACGGCTTTGGAGCTTATGGTGCAAGGATTACAAACACCATCAGTAGCACCAGCAGCATAATCAGTACCGCCAGTAACATCAACATCGCAAACCTCAATACTCTAGACATCAGCAGCATCACCGGCATCAACGGTATCATCATCATTAACACCAACAGTACCATTACCATCATCAACAATCACATTCGCATCACACGCCTCAACATCATAATCTATACCTCGGATATCAACATCACACGCATCATAGATACCAAGGAGTACCAACAACAACAAACGATGAAGTATTGATTCATAACTTCATCGGAGGAATAATCTACGGCGATTATGTAATCTCTAAAGTCTTAGAGATTATCTATTTCTACCCTAACCCTAAATCAGATGAGTGAACCAAAATGAGTCAAGGAAGAATCGAAACCCTAACAAGGATGGTGCGCGATTTACTTGTTATACAAGCATCACTAGCAATTACCGGAAGTATCATCAGCAGCAACAGTACCGTTAGCATCACCAGTATAGTCAGTAACGTCAGCATCGTCAGAATCAGCAACACCTATGACATCACAAATCCCATCAGTTCAAGAATCACTGTGGAAATCATTACCAATCAACAACGAATATGTTGTATCAACGATTTATATAGTATTAACTCATTCCTTCCGAAGAATTATTATATATTTTATATATATGAATTCTGGAATTATAATAAATCTTTTTGTACTAAGCTATTAAGTATGAATTGAAAAAGAGTAGATACTACTCGTTTAAATTCATATTACTAATATCTTATGATGTACATCCTTCATTAACAACTTAATCATCGTTAACCACAATCTCTGTTTCAATCTAATGAACTCCGGTTCATAATAAATCAAGTGTATCATTCAATAACATGTTTGATTATACACTTTCATCTTCAATATACCCGAAATTTACGGGAAAACAATATTCGTATCTTGCGAAGTTAGCAAGAGTTCTATGAGCATCAGCATGATTCACTAAGGAAATACATATAAATATTGAAGCATTGATTAGATTAGTGAAATACTTCGCAAAGATTATGTAATCTCTAATGTTTTAGAGAAAATTCATTTCTAATTCAATCCGAAAATCAAATGAGCTTAGTATGATATTAACTCATTGAATCTGTACTACATCTGAAGAAAATATACCCACATATATTTTCATAAAGATTGTAATGAGAATTCTTGTTCAAAATATTATTTGTGAAATTTTTTTTTAACGGGTAGGTAATACCCGAGAGATATATAAAATCACAATTAATATGTTACATTCTTCAATTCTGATTCAATAATCATCAACTAAACCAATATAAATTCTTCTATAGAAATCAAAACAACCATACTCATTCGAATCTAATTACATATTCTGATTTTGGGAATTTCAGAATTCAACTCGAGATACAACCGAAATCATTATTCTTAGATCCTTACTTTTTTTTTTCAAAGCTATACTTTGACTTCAAAACTGTGATAGAACATCACTTTTAATCGTAACACTCAGATGAATATGAAAATCATTCGGGAGTCAGGACGAATTCATCATTTGGATATTGACTATGACAATCTGCATTTAAAACCCTTCGAAATTCCTGAAGACACTTCAAATAATGAACAATCGAGATGATGATCCAACCACACATTACCTGAAGTTTTGTACCTGAAAAACTCTCGAAACCAAAGTTATCATTTGACACGTACCCGCGTCGAATTCTTTATCAGTTATTAGCAAAAACAACTTCACGATTCCTTTCTAATGTAGCCAAATTTATCACAGCTCCAACAAGTCAACTTCGACTTTTTCAGTCGGACTAGTCTTATTTTGAAACCCGATAGATACGTTGCTATTCATTGTTGTTACTGGGGAACCTTTCATATTCCATCATATTACCACCAGCATTTAATCATCCAAAACACAATTCTTCTGAACCCACCTCGGATTGATAACCAGTGATTCAGATATTATAGCATTAAATGCAGAGGAAACATAAACATGGTAGACGATCTAAACGGTCAAAAGTTTGATGATAAAAGATAGTAAGTTGGTAAAGCTCAGAAAAAGAAAAGATTTGGTACTGAAAAACGAATTGGGCAAAGTATGAAGGAAGCAGTGGACAAATCACAAGGACTAAATCTGCCTTCAAAGAATCCAAATAAATCAGTGCCCGCTGAACTCGTTAGCAAACACCTTACTTCTTATTCTAAACCTTCACAGACAGATATTCTTCATCATCATCATATCTTAAATATTATAAGATATCTTCGTATCTTCCATTATACATATTCTCCATATCTTTGGAGATATTTTCACAACTATTCTTATCAAGTATCATTTATCTCTCTGTAATAGCTGCAACATAAAAGAAACTGTGTTAGTTTCTAAATTCTGAAAAGTTTGAATATGAATGTTTTTGAAGTGGTGTTGGGAACTGATGCATGAGTTAGTATAATATAATGACACTTGATCAACGTCATTATATCACAGTAATTCATGCTGAGTTTCTAATGGACGTGATGATTCACAGGACATATCGTCATCATGTGTCATTTACACGACTCTTACATTCTATTTAACCTCTAAATATATCAAGAAAATATTTCTTGATGATTCGGTCTTTTTCAGGGTATTCTGGTAATTTAACAAATTAATATTTTACCATTACCATTTCCTTCTTAGAACAATTACTATATTCCTTCTGAAATCCATACATACGAATTCCGGACCATTACGAGAGCTATTTAATCGCAAGAAGAAGAAACGAAAGGACAAAGCTCTGAAATAGAAATTCGGGGTATAAACCGCAGCAAATAAAAGAGAGCATTAACTATGGATGACGATGACTATAGAAGACAGAAGCAGGGACATCGAAATATAAGGGAAGGTGTAAAATTTAACAACAACCCGGAAATTACAACCCGTATATATCGATGCATATAGCAATGTAAAGACATGGGAGAACTAGAAACACTATAAACCCAAGAGTATAGTAGAAGTAAATAGATTCTTCTGGTGGCAGATTAAAAAGAAGAATGACAGATATGCAAGTTAAGAGGATATCAAGGATCAGGATGGGATGGAGCATATTAACGAATACTTTAAAGTAGGAATTGAGAAAGAAAGAATAGAAGGTGTGAGTTGTAAGGAAATGGAGAGGGTGGATTTATAGGAAAATTTTCGACAGAGCAATCGAAGCAGATTATTGCGTTTAATCAAAGAAGATCTGAATCTCCTTAATTACCGAAGGATCAAATCTAAATTGAAGATTTCTTTTAAATTCCTTAAATTTCGGAAATCAATCTTGACTACGACACCGGTTAAGTCAAACTTACTTTTATTCATTTTCACTCTTAAGTGATAGCTTCATTCGTGCTCTTCACAAAAACAAATTATTTTATCTATATTAATCAATGATGATAAAACTCTAATTATCAGTTCATATACGTCATGAAAACACTCTTACTGTTAGCCATGACAATCTCTATCAAATTTCGGGACGAAATTTCTTTTAACGGGTAGGTAATGTGATGACCCGGAAATTTCCGAACAAATTTAAACTTTAATCTTTATATATATCCGACACGATAAGCAAAATCTGTAATGTTGAGTCCCAAAAGTTTTGAAACTATATTCATTTAATCAAATACTCTTTGACCATGCCTAACGATTCACGAACAAGTATGTGTAAATAAATATATATGCATATACATGTGTGCTTATTAAATTGAGATATATTAATAAAACATTGAACGGATTAGTTGATATGAAAATAAGCTATGAGATCTATTTAGTGAACTTGAAAATGATATCAAGGTATTGAATGAATAATACGTTACATAAACGTATTTGTTCGATGTAAGTTTATCAATGAGATTAAAAGATAATATCAAATGATTGAATTATCGGATACATTGAACTATGATTATGAGTCTCTGTTTTGAGGTCCACTTTGAATTAGGAAACCCTTATTTTTTTTAACGGTATTCGGAATAAATGGTAAAGTGATTTACAAGTAAGAACAAAGTATCACTTATTGGGAGTTAGACAAAAGTTAGTGGAGAATCGAATTTCATAATACTCGATTTATCATATAGAAGGAATAATTGGGATAAGATTCGTTGACTAGATAAACCCATTTGATATGTTATATTAAGTTATATTATTTAGAAAGTTTAAGGAATGTAAACTAAACGTTGACGCATAAGGGAATTATATATATTTTTTTTTTATAAACGTTATAGGATATAATATTATAAACGATCTTCAAATATACTTTGAAATATAATTAAAACCTAAATATTTTATTAAAATATTTCAAACCTATATATTATAAATATATTTTAATTTAGTCAAAAGACGTTTTGATTTAAGTTAATGTTATTAAATATACTTCGATAACTAACGAGAGTATGAGTTATGAAAGTAAATGGCCAAAACACCCAAAAGATTAAGTTACACTCTGAGTGGGATAGTTTTTAATTAATTTAAGTCTAGTTATTAATAAAGGTACATGTCACAAAACGTTTAATTTAAAATAAAATATTTTGACAAAACAACGAGACTTTGATTTATAGAAAGAAATGACCACAACGCTCAATTTTATAAGTTACATTTTTTATAAGGTAAATTATTGAGGAATAAGTCAAATTATTATTAAAGGTACACGTCACATAACGTAAAAGGCTAATTTTCTAAACGTACGAAAGTGCGATCGAAAAACCGAAAGTGGTACATGAGTCGTGAGACCACGACCGTGTCATTTTTGTAAAAATTATATTTTTACCATGAACGTGAATATAATATAATATATAATTAATCATATGAATTAAATATATATTTATATATAATATTATTAAAAAAAAAACAAAAACAAAATTGAATGGTACGTAACTTTTTAAATCACGGGTCATCAGTTTTTCCAAACTAGTACACACGTTTTTTTATTTTTATTTTATTTAATTATTATATTAATATATTAATATATTATATTATTTTAATATTATAATCTAGTGCAACTTGAAATGGTTCTATAAATGGAAGGATAATCAAATTTTTAAGCACACACAAACATACTCATATTCTCTTCTGCATTATTATTATTATTATTATTATTATTATTATTATTATTATTATTATTATTATTATTATTATTATTATTATTATTATTATTATTATTAATAAGGTTAATATTATAGTTAGGAGTATTATTATTAGTAGTATTTATACATAAAATATTACGACGAGGTCATGAGCGGGTCATTTCAAGACAAGTTTTATGAGTAGGATAGGGCTAAGGAAATTATGGGTTATGGCTATGGAGGTGATGGGTATGGTTCATGGGTATGCCCTTGAGGTCAAATTGGTAGTTATCGTCTCCGTCGCGTCTACGTACCTTTCCTACAGTATTGAATCTCAATATTGATACGTGAGCACTCATAACTTAACTTTTATTTACTAATAGTGTATCCCTGACTAGTGCTCGAGAATATAGGATTGTGCATGCTTGTATATTTGATATTGCCCTTAGATAAGTTATGTTGAATCTTAAAGGTTGTTATACTAGGGATAAAATAAGGTATAAAATATGCATGTCTTTGGAAAGCTAGCGAAAAATTAAGAACTTTTCATTTAGATATCAAATCGTTTCGTTGAACGGTTGTCAAGTTATGGATAAAAGAAGTTTTGTAAATTTTGATGAAACGTCGATACGGAAACTGAAATTCTCGCTGACCTGCGTTGTTTTAGATTAAAACAAAAATACCACTGAATTCTTTGCTGTAAGGTCTAACAAACGACTCTGGCCGTTTGTCAATTCGAGTCTTGACGATTTTTCTAAAAATCGTCAAAGTTGACTGTTTGGTCACATTTTAAAATTCTAAAAAGAGCTGAAACTTTTTTATTAAAAATGTCAGTTTTGTATCAGTTGTCATGGTCGGCCTGATGTGTGTTTACTTTTGCCAAAAATCATGATATATCTTTGTGGTAACGAGAATTTGAAGGCTTTGACCGTTTGTCAATCCGAGTTTCGAGGAATTTTCTAAAAATCTCCAAAGTAGGCTACTCGGTCACTTTTGTAAATTTATTAAAGCTGAAAAATTAACTTTGAAACACCGAAACCGCGTTGGCAACTACGAGTTGTCTAGGTTTAGTTTACTTCTGTAAAAATTTATGCTTAATCTTTTTTGGTAATGTGTAACTTTTATCTTTGGCCGTTTATCAATCGGAGTTCCGATAATTTTTCTAAAAATCGCTGAAGTGGCCGTTTAGTCATGTTTGACCGAAAAATCATTTTTGTATAAGTTATTATATTTTTGCATGCGACCTCGTTTTTACTTTAACCTTTGACTTTTGCACATTAGTCTCGAGCATTGGGATTGTGGAACACTATGACTTGGCCTAGTTTATTAGACAAATATTGACAAATACATAAATATATATAATTACTATAGGTTCGTGAATCCGAGGCCAACCCTACACTTGTTCAATGATGTTATATGTATTTTTACTACAAAATACAGTATGGTGAGTTTCATTTGCCTTTTTACCCTTTATGTTTTTGGGCTGAGAATACATGCGCAACTTTTATAAATGTTTGACGAAATAGACACAAGTAATTGAAACTACATTCTATGGTTGAATTATCGAAATCGAATATGCCCTTTTTTATTAAAGTCTGGTAATCTAAGAATTAGGGAACAGACACCCTAATTGACGCGAATCCTAAAGATAGATCTATTGGGCCTAACAAACCCCATCCAAAGTACCGGATGCTTTAGTACTTCGAAATTTATATCATGTCCGAAGGAGGATCCCGGAATGATAGGGGATATTCTTATATGTATCTAGTTAATGTCGGTTACCAGGTGTTCACCATATGAATGATTATTTTTGTCTCTATGCATGGGACGTATATTTATGAGAACTGGAAATGAAATTCGTGTGGTCTATTAAAATGATGGAAATAAATGATTATGATAAACTAATGAACTCACCAACCTTTTGGTTGACACTTTAAAGCATGTTTATTCTCAGGTGTTAAAGAAATCTTCCGCTGTGCATTTGCTCATTTTAAAGATATTACTTGGAGTCTTTCATAGCATATTTCGAAGAACGTTGCATTCGAGTCATTGAGTTCATCAAAGATTATTATTAAATTAATTTATAGTTGGATAGTGGATATTATGAAATGGTATGCATGCCTGTCAATTTTCGATGTAAAGAAAGATTGTCTTTTAAAAACGAATGCAATGTTTGTAAAATGTATAATATAGAGGTCAAATACCTCGCAATGTAATCAACTATTGTGAATCGTTTATAATGTATATGAACGGGTCCTTTCATGAGTGTACCTCAGATACTAATTTTAGGGCCTGCCTCTCGGCAATTGCCAACCCTCGTAAGGGATCGCAAGGAGTAAGAGCCAATGCATTGTCACAGGTAACACTGTGAGAACCTCCTTTACGACTAATCCGCCACACATGGACGGCATTATACCAGCTCTGATACCAACTGAAATGTCCCGTTCTTATTGATTAAAAACGTTCCATATTAATTGATTTCGTTGCGAGGTTTTGACCTCTATATGAGACGTTTTTCAAAAACTGCATTCATTTTAAAACAAACCATAACCTTTATTTCATCAATAAAGGTTTAAAAAGCTTTACGTAGATTATCAAATAATGATAATCTAAAATATCCTATTTACACACGACCATTACATAATGGTTTACAATACAAATATGTTACAACAAAAATAAGTTTCTTGAATGCAGTTTTTACACAATATCATACAAGCATGGACTCCAAATCTCGTCCTTATTTAAGTATGCGACAGCGGAAGCTCTTAATAATCACCTGAGAATAAACATGCTTAAAACGTCAACAAAAATGTTGGTGAGTTATAGGTTTAACCTATATATATCAAATCATAATAATAGACCACAAGATTTCATATTTCAATACACATCCCATACATAGAGATAAAAATCATTCATATGGTGAACACCTGGTAACCGACATTAACAAGATGCATATATAAGAATATCCCCATCATTCCGGGACACCCTTCGGATATGATATAAATTTCGAAGTACTAAAGCATCCGGTACTTTGGATGGGGTTTGTTAGGCCCAATAGATCTATCTTTAGGATTCGCGTCAATTAGGGTGTCTGTTCCCTAATTCTTAGATTACCAGACTTAATAAAAAGGGGCATATTCGATTTTGATAATTCAACCATAGAATGTAGTTTCACGTACTTGTGTCTATTTTGTAAATCATTTATAAAACCTGCATGTATTCTCATCCCAAAAATATTAGATTTTAAAAGTGGGACTATAACTCACTTTCACAGATTTTTACTTCGTCGGGAAGTAAGACTTGGCCACTGGTTGATTCACGAACCTATTGAAATGTCCCGTTCTTATTGATTAAAAACGTTCCATATTAATTGATTTCGTTGCGAGGTTTTGACCTCTATATGAGACGTTTTTCAAAGACTGCATTCATTTTTAAAACAAACCATAACCTTTATTTCATAGATAAAGGTTTTAAAAAGCTATACGTAGATTATCAAATAATGATAATCTAAAATATCCTGTTTACACACGACCATTACATAATGGTTTACAATACAAATATGTTACAACAAAATAAGTTTCTTGAATGCAGTTTTTACACAATATCATACAAGCATGGACTCCAAATCTCGTCCTTATTTAAGTATGCAACAGCGGAAGCTCTTAATAATCACCTGAGAATAAACATGCTTAAAACGTCAACAAAAATGTTGGTGAGTTATAGGTTTAACCTATATATATCAAATCATAATAATAGACCACAAGATTTCATATTTCAATACACATCCCATACATAGAGATAAAAATCATTCATATGGTGAACACCTGGTAACCGACATTAACAAGATGCGTATATAAGAATATCCCCATCATTCCGGGACACCCTTCGGATATGATATAAATTTCGAAGTACTAAAGCATCCGGTACTTTGGATGGGGTTTGTTAGGCCCAATAGATCTATCTTTAGGATTCGCGTCAATTAGGGTGTCTGTTCCCTAATTCTTAGATTACCAGACTTAATAAAAAGGGGCATATTCGATTTCGATAATTCAACCATAGAATGTAGTTTCACGTACTTGTGTCTATTTTGTAAATCATTTATAAAACCTGCATGTATTCTCATCCCAAAAATATTAGATTTTAAAAGTGGGACTATAACTCACTTTCACAGATTTTTACTTCGTCGGGAAGTAAGACTTGGCCACTGGTTGATTCACGAACCTATAACAATATATACATATATATCAAAGTATGTTCAAAATATATTTACAACACTTTTAATATATTTTGATGTTTTAAGTTTATTAAGTCAGCTGTCCTCGTTAGTAACCTACAACTAGTTGTCCACAGTTAGATGTACAGAAATAAATCGATAAATATTATCTTGAATCAATCCACGACCCAGTGTATACGTATCTCAGTATTGATCACAACTCAAACTATATACATTTTAGAATCAACCTCAACCCTGTATAGCTAACTCCAACATTCACATATAGAGTGTCCATGGTTGTTCCGAAATATATATAGATGTGTCGACATGATAGGTCAAAACATTGTATACGTGTCTATGGTATCTCAAGATTACATAATATACAATACAAGTTGATTAAGTTTTGGTTGGAATAGATTTGTTACCAATTTTCACGTAGCTAAAATGAGAAAAATTATCCAATCTTGTTTTACCCATAACTTCTTCATTTTATATCCGTTTTGAGTGAATCAAATTGCTATGGTTTCATATTGAACTCTATTTTATAAATCTAAACAGAAAAAGTATAGGTTTATAGTCGGAAAAATAAGTTACAAGTCATTTTTGTAAAGGTAGTCATTTCAGTCGAAAGAACGACGTCTAGATGACCATTTTAGAAAACATACTTCCACTTTGAGTTTAACCATAATTTTTGGATATAGTTTCATGTTCATAATAAAAATCATTTTCTCAGAATAGCAACTTTTAAATCAAAGTTTATCATAGTTTTTAATTAACTAACCCAAAACAGCCCGCGGTGTTACTACGACGGCGTAAATCCGGTTTTACGGTGTTTTTCGTGTTTCCAGGCTTTAAATCATTAAGTTAGCATATCATATAGATATAGAACATGTGTTTAGTTGATTTTAAAATTCAAGTTAGAAGGATT
The DNA here is from genome assembly GCF_046630445.1 of Rutidosis leptorrhynchoides. Lineage (NCBI taxonomy): Eukaryota > Viridiplantae > Streptophyta > Magnoliopsida > Asterales > Asteraceae > Rutidosis > Rutidosis leptorrhynchoides. Next base: position 545,043,292 of record NC_092334.1, read on the forward strand.
AACTTTTATTTGCGAACAAGTTTAGAATTAACTAAACTATGTTCTAGTGATTACAAGTTTAAACCTTCGAATAAGATAGCTTTATATGTATGAATCGAATGATGTTATGAACATCATTACTACCTTAAGTTCCTTGGATAAACCTACTGGAAAAGAGAAAAGTGGATCTAGCTTCAATGGATCCTTGGATGGCTCGAAGTTCTTGAAGCAGAATCATGACACGAAAACAAGTTCAAGTAAGATCATCACTTGAAATAAGATTGTTATAGTTATAGAAATTGAACCAAAGTTTGAATATGATTATTACCGTGTATTAGAATGATAACCTACTGTAAGAAACAAAGATTTCTTGAGGTTGGATGATCACCTTACAAGATTGGAAGTGAGCTAGCAAACTTGAAAGTATTCTTGATTTTATGAAACTAGAACTTTTGGAATTTATGAAGAACACTTAGAACTTGAAGATAGAACTTGAGAGAGATCAATTAGATGAAGAAAATTGAAGAATGAAAGTGTTTGTAGGTGTTTTTGGTCGTTGGTGTATGGATTAGATATAAAGGATATGTAATTTTATTTTCATGTAAATAAGTCATGAATGATTACTCATATTTTTGTAATTTTATGAGATATTTCATGCTAGTTGCCAAATGATGGTTCCCACATGTGTTAGGTGACTCACATGGGCTGCTAAGAGCTGATCATTGGAGTATATATACCAATAGTACATACATCTAAAAGCTGTGTATTGTACGAGTACGAATACGGGTGCATACGAGTAGAATTGTTGATGAAACTGAACGAGGATGTAATTGTAAGCATTTTTGTTAAGTAGAAGTATTTTGATAAGTGTCTTGAAATCTTTAAAAGGTGTATGAATACATATTAAAACACTACATGTATATACATTTTAACTGAGTCGTTAAGTCATCGTTAGTCGTTACATGTAAATGTTGTTTTGAAACCTTTAGGTTAACGATCTTGTTGAATGTTGTTAACCCATTGTTTATTTTAACAAATGAGATGTTAAATTATTATATTATCATGATATTATGATATATAATATATCTTAGTATGATGTATATACAGTTAAATGTCGTTACAACGATAATCGTTACATATATGTCTCGTTTCGAAATCATTAAGTTAGTAGCCTTATTTTTACATATGTATTTCATTGTTAATACACTTAATAATATATTTACTTATCATTTAACATAATTAACCAAGTGTATCAATATCTTAATATGATTCATATGTACCTAGTAATACGTTGTTATAACGATAATCGTTATATATATCGTTTTCGAGTTTCTTAAATTAATAGTCTCATTTTTATGTATATAACTCATTGTTAAAATACCTAATGAGATACATACTTATAATAAAAACATGTTAACTATATATATAACCATATATATGTCATCGTATAGTTTTTATAAGTTTTAACGTTCGTGAATCACCGGTCAACTTGGGTGGTCAATTGTCTATATGAAACATATTTCAATTAATCAAGTCTTAACAAGTTTGATTGCTTAACATGTTGGAAACATTTAATCATGTAAATATCAATCTTAATTAATTTATATAAACATGGAAAAGTTCGGGTCACTACAGTACCTACCCGTTAAATAAATTTCGTCCCGAAATTTTAAGCTGTTGAAGGTGTTGACGAATCTTCTGGAAATAGATGCGGGTATTTCTTCTTCATCTGATCTTCACGCTCCCAGGTGAACTCGGGTCCTCTACGAGCATTCCATTGAACCTTAACAATTGGTATCTTGTTTTGCTTAAGTCTTTTAACCTCACGATCCATTATTTCGACGGGTTCTTCGATGAATTGAAGTTTTTCGTTGATTTGGATTTCATCTAACGGAATAGTGAGATCTTCTTTAGCAAAACATTTCTTCAAATTCGAGACGTGGAAAGTGTTATGTACAGTCGCGAGTTGTTGAGGTAACTCAAGTCGGTAAGCTACTGGTCTGACACGATCAATAATCTTGAATGGTCCAATATACCTTGGATTTAATTTCCCTCATTTACCAAATCGAACAACGCCTTTCCAAGGTGCAACTTTAAGCATGACCATCTCTCCAATTTCAAATTCTATATCTTTTCTTTTAATGTCAGCGTAGCTCTTTTGTCGACTTTGGGCGGTTTTCAACCGTTGTTGAATTTGGATGATCTTCTCGGTAGTTTCTTGTATAATCTCCGGACCCGTAATCTGTCTATCCCCCACTTCACTCCAACAAATCGGAGACCTGCACTTTCTACCATAAAGTGCTTCAAACGGCGCCATCTCAATGCTTGAATGGTAGCTGTTGTTGTAGGAAAATTCTGCTAACGGTAGATGTCGATCCCAACTGTTTCCGAAATCAATAACACATGCTCGTAGCATGTCTTCAAGCGTTTGTATCGTCCTTTCGCTCTGCCCATCAGTTTGTGGATGATAGGCAGTACTCCTGTCTAGACGAGTTCCTAATGCTTGCTGTAATGTCTGCCAGAATCTTGAAATAAATCTGCCATCCCTATCAGAGATAATAGAGATTGGTATTCCATGTCTGGAGACGACTTCCTTCAAATACAGTCGTGCTAACTTCTCCATCTTGTCATCTTCTCTTATTGGCAGGAAGTGTGCTGATTTGGTGAGACGATCAACTATTACCCAAATAGTATCAAAACCACTTGCAGTCCTTGGCAATTTAGTGATGAAATCCATGGTAATGTTTTCCCATTTCCATTCCGGGATTTCGGGTTGTTGAAGTAGACCTGATGGTTTCTGATGCTCAGCTTTGACCTTAGAACACGTCAAACATTCTCCTACGTATTTAGCAACATCGGCTTTCATACCCGGCCACCAAAAATGTTTCTTGAGATCCTTGTACATCTTCCCCGTTCCAGGATGTATTGAGTATCTGGTTTTATGAGCTTCTCTAAGTACCATTTCTCTCATATCTCCAAATTTTGGTACCCAAATCCTTTCAGCCCTATACCGGGTTCCGTCTTCCCGAATATTAAGATGCTTCTCCGATCCTCTGGGTATTTCATCCTTTAAATTTCCCTCTTTTAAAACTCCTTGTTGCGCCTCCTTTATTTGAGTAGTAAGGTTATTATGAATCATTATATTCATAGATTTTACTCGAATGGGTTCTCTGTCCTTCCTGCTCAAGGCATCGGCTACCACATTTGCCTTCCCCGGGTGGTAACGAATCTCAAAGTCGTAATCATTCAACAATTCAATCCACCTACGCTGCCTCATATTCAGTTGTTTCTGATTAAATATGTGTTGAAGACTTTTGTGGTCAGTATATATAATACTTTTGACCCCATATAAGTAGTGCCTCCAAGTCTTTAATGCAAAAACAACCGCGCCTAATTCCAAATCATGCGTCGTATAATTTTGCTCGTGAATCTTCAATTGTCTAGATGCATAAGCAATCACCTTCGTTCGTTGCATTAATACACAACCGAGACCTTGCTTTGATGCGTCACAATAAATCACAAAATCATCATTCCCTTCAGGCAATGACAATATAGGTGCCGTAGTTAGCTTTTTCTTCAATAACTGAAACGCTTTCTCTTGTTCATCCTTCCATTCAAATTTCTTCCCTTTATGCGTTAATGCAGTCAAGGGTTTTGCTATTCTGGAAAAGTCTTGGATGAACCTTCTGTAGTAACCAGCTAGTCCTAAAAACTGGCGTATGTGTTTCGGAGTTTTCGGGGTTTCCCACTTTTCAACAGTTTCTATCTTTGCCGGATCCACCTTAATACCTTCTTTGTTCACTATGTGACCGAGGAATTGAACTTCTTCCAACCAAAATGCACACTTTGAAAACTTAGCGTACAATTCTTCCTTCCTCAATACTTCTAACACCTTTCTCAAATGTTCACCATGTTCTTGGTCATTCTTTGAGTAAATGAGTATGTCATTAATGAAAACAATGACAAACTTGTCAAGGTATGGTCCACACACTCGGTTCATAAGGTCCATGAACACAGCTGGTGCATTAGTTAAACCAAACGGCATGACCATAAACTCGTAATGACCGTAACGTGTTCTGAAAGCAGTCTTTGGAATATCATCTTCTTTCACCCGCATTTGATGATACCCGGAACGTAAGTCAATCTTTGAATAAACAGACGAGCCTTGTAGTTGATCAAATAAGTCATCGATTCTCGGTAGTGGGTAGCGGTTCTTGATGGTAAGTTTGTTCAACTCTCGGTAGTCGATACACAACCTGAATGTACCATCTTTCTTCTTGACAAACAAAACAGGAGCTCCCCACGGTGATGTGCTTGGTCGAATGAAACCACGCTCTAAAAGTTCTTGTAATTGGCTTTGTAGTTCTTTCATCTCGCTGGGTGCGAGTCTGTAAGGAGCACGAGCTATTGGTGCAGCTCCTGGTACAAGATCTATTTGAAATTCAACGGATCGATGTGGGGGTAATCCCGGTAATTCTTTCGGAAATACATCGGGAAATTCTTTTGCAATGGGAACATCATTGATGCTCTTTTCTTCAGTTTGTACTTTCTCGACGTGTGCTAGAACAGCATAGCAACCTTTTCTTATTAGTTTTTGTGCCTTCAAATTACTAATAAGATGTAGCTTCGTGTTGCCCTTTTCTCCGTACACCATTAAGGGTTTTCCTTTTTCTCGTATAATGCGAATTGCATTTTTGTAACAAACGATCTCTGCTTTCACTTCTTTCAACCAGTCCATACCGATTATCACATCAAAACTCCCTAACTCTACTGGTATCAAATCAATCTTAAATGTTTCGCTAACCAGTTTAATTTCTCGATTCCGACATATATTATCTGCTGAAATTAATTTACCATTTGCTAATTCGAGTAAAAATTTACTATCCAAAGGCGTCAATGGACAACTTAATTTAGCACAAAAATCTCTACTCATATAGCTTCTATCCGCACCCGAATCAAATAAAACGTAAGCAGATTTATTGTCAATAAGAAACGTACCCGTAACAAGCTCCGGGTCTTCCTGTGCCTCTGCCGCATTAATATTGAAAACTCTTCCGCGGCCTTGTCCATTCGTGTTCTCCTGGTTCGGGCAATTTCTAATAATGTGGCCCGGTTTTCCACATTTATAACAAACTACATTGGCATAACTTGCTCCGACACTACTTGCTCCGCCATTACTCGTTCCGACACCATTTGTTCCTTTCGTTCCTTTCGTTCTGTTAACCAACTGAAATGTCCCGTTCTTATTGATTAAAAACGTTCCATATTAATTGATTTCATTGCGAGGTTTTGACCTCTATATGAGACGTTTTTCAAAGACTGCATTCATTTTTAAAACAAACCATAACCTTTATTTCATAGATAAAGGTTTTAAAAAGCTATACGTAGATTATCAAATAATGATAATCTAAAATATCCTGTTTACACACGACCATTACATAATGGTTTACAATACAAATATGTTACAACAAAATAAGTTTCTTGAATGCAGTTTTTACACAATATCATACAAGCATGGACTCCAAATCTCGTCCTTATTTAAGTATGCGACAGCGGAAGCTCTTAATAATCACCTGAGAATAAACATGCTTAAAACGTCAACAAAAATGTTGGTGAGTTATAGGTTTAACCTATATATATCAAATCATAATAATAGACCACAAGATTTCATATTTCAATACACATCCCATACATAGAGATAAAAATCATTCATATGGTGAACACCTGGTAACCGACATTAACAAGATGCATATATAAGAATATCCCCATCATTCCGGGACACCCTTCGGATATGATATAAATTTCGAAGTACTAAAGCATCCGGTACTTTGGATGGGGTTTGTTAGGCCCAATAGATCTATCTTTAGGATTCGCGTCAATTAGGGTGTCTGTTCCCTAATTCTTAGAATACCAGACTTAATAAAAAGGGGCATATTCGATTTCGATAATTCAACCATAGAATGTAGTTTCACGTACTTGTGTCTATTTTGTAAATCATTTATAAAACCTGCATGTATTCTCATCCCAAAAATATTTGATTTTAAAAGTGGGACTATAACTCACTTTCACAGATTTTTACTTCGTCGGGAAGTAAGACTTGGTCACTGGTTGATTCACGAACCTATAACAATATATACATATATATCAAAGTATGTTCAAAATATATTTACAACACTTTTAATATATTTTGATGTTTTAAGATTATTAAGTCAGCTGTCCTCGTTAGTAACCTACAACTAGTTGTCCACAGTTAGATGTACAGAAATAAATCGATAAATATTATCTTGAATCAATCCACGACCCAGTGTATACGTATCTCAGTATTGATCACAACTCAAACTATATACATTTTGGAATCAACCTCAACCCTGTATAGCTAACTCCAACATTCACATATAGAGTGTCCATGGTTGTTCCGAAATATATATAGATGTGTCGACATGATAGGTCGAAACATTGTATACGTGTCTATGGTATCTCAAGATTACATAATATATAATACAAGTTGATTAAGTTTTGGTTGGAATAGATTTGTTACCAATTTTCACGTAGCTAAAATGAGAAAAATTATCCAATCTTGTTTTACCCATAACTTCTTCATTTTAAATCCGTTTTGAGTGAATCAAATTGCTATGGTTTCATATTGAACTCTATTTTATGAATCTAAACAGAAAAAGTATAGGTTTATAGTCGGAAAAATAAGTTACAAGTCGTTTTTGTAAAGGTAGTCATTTCAGTCGAAAGAACGACGTCTAGATGACCATTTTAGAAAACATACTTCCACTTTGAGTTTAACCATAATTTTTGGATATAGTTTCATGTTCATAATAAAAATCATTTTCTCAGAATAGCAACTTTTAAATCAAAGTTTATCATAGTTTTTAATTAACTAACCCAAAACAGCCCGCGGTGTTACTACGACGGCGTAAATCCGGTTTTACGGTGTTTTTCGTGTTTCCAGGTTTTAAATCATTAAGTTAGCATATCATATAGATATAGAACATGTGTTTAGTTGATTTTAAAAGTCAAGTTAGAAGGATTAACTTTTATTTGCGAACAAGTTTAGAATTAACTAAACTATGTTCTAGTGATTACAAGTTTAAACCTTCGAATAAGATAGCTTTATATGTATGAATCGAATGATGTTATGAACATCATTACTACCTTAAGTTCCTTGGATAAACCTACTGGAAAAGAGAAAAGTGGATCTAGCTTCAATGGATCCTTGGATGGCTCGAAGTTCTTGAAGCAGAATCATGACACGAAAACAAGTTCAAGTAAGATCATCACTTGAAATAAGATTGTTATAGTTATAGAAATTGAACCAAAGTTTGAATATGATTATTACCTTGTATTAGAATGATAACCTACTGTAAGAAACAAAGATTTCTTGAGGTTGGATGATCACCTTACAAGATTGGAAGTGAGCTAGCAAACTTGAAAGTATTCTTGATTTTATGAAACTAGAACTTTTGGAATTTATGAAGAACACTTAGAACTTGAAGATAGAACTTGAGAGAGATCAATTAGATGAAGAAAATTGAAGAATGAAAGTGTTTGTAGGTGTTTTTGGTCATTGGTGTATGGATTAGATATAAAGGATATGTAATTTTGTTTTCATGTAAATAAGTCATGAATGATTACTCATATTTTTGTAATTTTATGAGATATTTCATGCTAGTTGCCAAATGATGGTTCCCACATGTGTTAGGTGACTCACATGGGCTGCTAAGAGCTGATCATTGGAGTGTATATACTAATAGTACATACATCTAAAAGCTGTGTATTGTACGAGTACGAATACGGGTGCATACGAGTAGAATTATTGATGAAACTGAACGAGGATATAATTGTAAGCATTTTTGTTAAGTAGAAGTATTTTGATAAGTGTCTTGAAGTCTTTAAAAGGTGTATGAATACATATTAAAACACTACATGTATATACATTTTAACTGAGTCGTTAAGTCATCGTTAGTCGTTACATGTAAATGTTGTTTTGAAACCTTTAGGTTAACGATCTTGTTGAATGTTGTTAACCCATTGTTTATTTTAACAAATGAGATGTTAAATTATTATATTATCATGATATTATGATATATAATATATCTTAGTATGATGTATATGTAGTGACCCGAACTTTTCCATGTTTATATATATTAATTGAGATTGATATTTACATGATTAAATGTTTCCAACATGTTAAGCAATTAAACTTGTTAAGACTTGATTAATTGAAATATGTTTCATATAGACAATTGACCACCCAAGTTGACCGGTGATTCACGAACGTTAAAACTTGTAAAAACTATATGATGACATATATATGGATATATATATAGTTAACATGATACTATGATAAGTAAACATATCATTAAGTATATTAACAATGAACTACATATGTAAAAACAAGACTACTAACTTAATGATTTTTAAACGAGACATATATGTAACGATTATCGTTGTAAAGACATTTAATGTATATATATCATATTAAGAGATATTCATACATGATAATATCATGATAATATAATAATTTAAAATCTCATTTGATATTATAAACATTGGGTTAACAACATTTAACAAGATCGTTAACCTAAAGGTTTCAAAACAACACTTACATGTAACGACTAACGATGACTTAACGACTCAGTTAAAATGTATATACATGTAGTGTTTTAATATGTATTTATACACTTTTGAAAGACTTCAATACACTTATCAAAATACTTCTACTTAACAAAAATGCTTACAATTACATCCTCGTTCAGTTTCATCAACAATTCTACTCGTATGCACCCGTATTCGTACTCGTACAATACACAGCTTTTAGATGTATGTACTATTGGTATATACACTCCAATGATCAGCTCTTAGCAGCCCATGTGAGTCACCTAACACATTTGGGAACCATCATTTGGAAACTAGCATGAAATATCTCATAAAATTACAAAAATATGAGTAATCATTCATGACTTATTTACATGAAAACAAAATTACATATCCTTTATATCTAATCCATACACCAACGACCAAAAACACCTACAAACACTTTCATTCTTCAATTTTCTTCATCTAATTGATCTCTCTCAAGTTCTATCTTCAAGTTCTAAGTGTTCTTCATAAATTCCAAAAGTTCTAGTTTCATAAAATCAAGAATACTTTCAAGTTTGCTAGCTCACTTCCAATCTTGTAAGGTGATCATCCAACCTCAAGAAATCTTTGTTTCTTACAGTAGGTTATCATTCTAATACAAGGTAATAATCATATTCAAACTTTGGTTCAGTTTCTATAACTATAACAATCTTATTTCAAGTGATGATCTTACTTGAACTTGTTTTCGTGTCATGATTCTGCTTCAAGAACTTCGAGCCATCCAAGGATCCATTGAAGCTAGATCCATTTTTCTCTTTTCTAGTAGGTTTATCCAAGGAACTTAAGGTAGTAATGATGTTCATAACATCATTCGATTCATACATATAAAGCTATCTTATTCGAAGATTTAAACTTGTAATCACTAAAACATAGTTTAGTTAATTCTAAACTTGTTCGCAAACAAAAGTTAATCCTTCTAACTTGACTTTTAAAATCAACTAAACACATGTTCTATATCTATATTATATGCTAACTTAATGATTTAAAACCTGGAAACACGAAAAACACCGTAAAACCGGATTTACGCCGTCGTAGTAACACCGCGGGCTGTTTTGGGTTAGTTAATTAAAAACTATGATAAACTTTGATTTAAAAGTTTTTATTCTGAGAAAATGATTTTTATTATGAACATGAAACTATATCCAAAAATTATGGTTAAACTCAAAGTGGAAGTATGTTTTCTAAAATGGTCATCTAGACGTCGTTCTTTCGACTGAAATGACTACCTTTACAAAAACGACTTGTAACTTATTTTTCCGACTATAAACCTATACTTTTTCTGTTTAGATTCATAAAATAGAGTTCAATATGAAACCATAGCAATTTGATTCACTCAAAACGGATTTAAAATGAAGAAGTTATGGGTAAAACAAGATTGGATATTTTTTCTCATTTTAGCTACGTGAAAATTGGTAACAAATCTATTTCAACCATAACTTAATCAACTTGTATTGTATATTATGTAATCTTGAGATACCATAGACACGTATACAATGTTTCGACCTATCATGTCGACACATCTATATATATTTCGGAACAACCATAGACACTCTATATGTGAATGTTGGAGTTAGCTATACAGGGTTGAGGTTGATTCCAAAATATATATAGTTTGAGTTGTGATCAATACTGAGATACGTATACACTGGGTCGTGGATTGATTCAAGATAATATTTATCGATTTATTTCTGTACATCTAACTGTGGACAACTAGTTGTAGGTTACTAACGAGGACAGCTGACTTAATAAACTTAAAACATCAAAATATATTAAAAGTGTTGTAAATATATTTTGAACATACTTTGATATATATGTATATATTGTTATAGGTTCGTGAATCAACCAGTGGCCAAGTCTTACTTCCCGACGAAGTAAAAATCTGTGAAAGTGAGTTATAGTCCCACTTTTAAAATCTAATATTTTTGGGATGAGAATACATGCAGGTTTTATAAATGATTTACAAAATAGACACAAGTACGTGAAACTACATTCTATGGTTGAATTATCGAAATCGAATATGCCCCTTTTTATTAAGTCTGGTAATCTAAGAATTAGAGAACAGACACCCTAATTGACGCGAATCCTAAAGATAGATCTATTGGGTCTAACAAACCCCATCCAAAGTACCGGATGCTTTAGTACTTCGAAATTTATATCATATCCGAAGGGTGTCCCGGAATGATGGGGATATTCTTATATATATGCATCTTGTTAATGTCGGTTACCAGGTGTTCACCATATGAATGATTTTTATCTCTATGTATGGGATGTGTATTGAAATATGAAATCTTGTAGTCTATTATTATGATTTGATATATATAGGCTAAACCTATAACTCACCAACATTTTTGTTGACGTTTTAAGCATGTTTATTCTCAGGTGATTATTAAGAGCTTCCGCTGTCGCATACTTAAATAAGGACGAGATTTGGAGTCCATGCTTGTATGATATTGTGTAAAAACTGCATTCAAGAAACTTATTTTGTTGTAACATATTTGTATTGTAAACCATTATGTAATGGTCGTGTGTAAACAGGATATTTTAGATTATCATTATTTGATAATCTACGTAAAGCTTTTTAAACCTTTATTGATGAAATAAAGGTTATGGTTTGTTTTAAAATGAATGCAGTCTTTGAAAAACGTCTCATATAGAGGTCAAAACCTCGCAACGAAATCAATTAATATGGAACGTTTTTAATCAATAAGAACGGGACATTTCAGTTGGTATCCGAGCGTTGGTCTTAGAGAACCAGAAAATTTGCATTAGTGTATCTTATCGAGTTTGTTAGGATGCATTAGTGAGTCTGGACTTCGACCGTGTTTTCTTTAAAAATGATTGCTTAACATTTTTGTTGGAAACTATATATTTTTAACATATGAATATTATGTGATATATTAATCTCTTATCGTGTTTGATATTATGTGATAGATGTCTACCTCTAGAACAAGTCCCATTGACTCACCTAATAATAATGAAGAGTCAAATGTAAATTGGAATGATTCGAGGACTGATTCACAAGTTCCCGAAGAGGAACCGGAAGAAGAGTCGGAACCGGAAGAAGAATCGGAACCGGAAGAAGAATCGGAACCGGAAGAAGAATCGGAACCGGAAGAAGAAATAGAACCAGTGGGGGAAATAATAAAACGGTTAAGTAAAAGAGAATCCTCAACCAACCAACCAAGGTTAATTATGGTCAATGGTGTTTCCGCCAAGGAAGCAAAATATTAGGAGGATTACCAATTCTCCGATGAATCGGATTCTGACGAGAATTCCGATGATGTTATAGAAATTACCCCAATTGAATTTAAAAAGGCAAAAGAAAATAATAAGGGAAAGGGCATAAAAATAGAGAAATCTAATTCCAACCCCGATGAACTTTATATGTATCGTCAACGCCCGAAGTCCTTAAGTTGTAACAATGACCCGGGAATCTCTAAACCACCAGGTTTTTCTAAACCAATGTGGACAACGACGGCTCGTATTAGGGGAACATCATATATCCCTAGAAACTTGGCAAAACGAACCAAAACCGAAGAAGAAGAAATGAGCGAGTCGGAATAAGATAGTTGTATTCGTGTGGTGTAATATATGTAATATAGTGTGCTTATGCTTTATGATATATGTAAAAATTGCTTGTATTAATAAGTATTTTTTTTATGAATCTAACTCTTGTCTATTTTACAGTTTAAAAACACAAAATGGATAGACAACCCAATATTTTAAGAGACCTACCCGGAGACATGATTGATGAAATCTTGTCTAGAGTCGGCCAGAATTCCTCGGCACAACTATTTAAGGCGAGATCAGTTTGTAAGACATTCGAAGAACGTTCCAAGAATGTCTTGGTTTATAAGAGACTTTCGTTTGAAAGATGGGGGATATCACATTGGGAAACCCATAAGTTACGATGTGTTTACTTTGACGCATATATTGCGGGGAACCCAAATGCTATTTTACGCAACGGGTTAAGAAATTATTTTGACTCAATATATCCGAATATTGGACTTCGTGATTTAGAAAAAGCGGCTAACATGCAACATAAAGAAGCATGTTATGCTTACGGATTAGTAATGTTCGCTTCTCACCAAAGTGAGAACAAGAACATCGGGCTACAACTATAAAACAAAACGTTTCCACAAGTGACGGAGTCGGTAATTGGGGTAAGAAATGAGGTTTTTAGGTTATTACGAGACTGTTGGTCATTACGTAACCCTCGTCCCTTTGATGACGTTACAACACGCTGTCTTATCAACGGCCATAACGGTTATGTTCCACAAGACCAAGGATGGGAAGTAGTCCTAGTAAAACCAGAATGCATGACTTGTTTCTGGACGTATGAATTACGTGTCTTTATTGCCTTTGCTGAATGACTTGTGTACTAGCTAGAATTATCTTCACAACTATCTTGTATCAAAGTTATTGTGTGCTATATTTCATGCTTTATGTAAAATAAGCGGTATTGTAAGTTTGTAAAATATTGTATAAAAGTTTGAACGCGAAATATTATTACAATCAGTTTTTCATATAGAATTGTAGTAGTTGAATTGTATATTAGCTACTAAGTATGAACTTAACGGGTAGGTACTACCCGAATTTAAACTTATAAAACGCTAATATGAAGAAAAAGCTTTTATGAATGAGTTCATATTATGCTACGAAATACTATTAACTACTCTTAATATTCTGTATGATTAACTTGTTCCATTTGACTATTTTGAAGGAAATGGCACCGACTACTCGACACACCGTGAATATGAATGAAGAGGAATTCCGTACTTTTCTAGCTTCAAACATAGCCGCAGTACAGGCTGCGCTACATAGCAACAATAACCTTGGATCTGGCAGTACATGAAATCGTGTAGGATGCACCTACAAAGAATTCACTGTCTGCAAACCTTTAGAATTTGATGGAACCGAAGGACCGATCGGATTGAAACGGTGGACCGAGAAGGTCGAATCGGTGTTTGCCATAAGTAAGTGTACTGAAGAGGACAAAGTGAAGTACGCTACGCATACCTTCACAGGTTCTGCGTTAACATGGTGGAATACCTATCTAGAGCAAGTGGGACAAGATGATGCGTACGCACTACCGTGGTCAGCATTCAAGCACTTGATGAACGAGAAGTACCGTCCCAGAACCGAGGTCAATAAGCTCAAGACAGAACTTAGAGGGTTACGAACCCAAGGATTTGATATTACCACGTACGAAAGACGATTCACAGAATTGTGCCTATTGTGTCCGGGAGCATTCGAAGATGAGGAAGAGAAGATCGACGCGTTTGTGAAAGGATTACCGGAAAGAATCCAAGAAGATATAAGTTCACACGAGCCCGCCTCCATACAACAGGCATGTAGAATGGCTCACAAACTAGTGAACCAGATTGAAGAAAGAATTAAAGAACAGACTGCTGAAGAGACCAATGTGAAGCAAGTCAAAAGAAAGTGGGAGGAAAACGGTGATAAGAATCACCAATACAACAACAACAGCAATTACAACAATAATCGCAACAATTACCCCAACAATCGCAACATCAATAGCAACTACAACAAACGGCCCAACAACAACAACAACAACAACAACAACAGCAACTACAACAATCATCCCAACAACAATAATAACCGCAACAGCAACAACAATCAGAAGCAGCTATGCCAAAGGTGTGAAAAGTATCACTCGGGGTTCTGCACCAAATTTTGCAACAAGTGTAAAAGAAATGGTCATAGCGCGGCGAAGTGTGAGGTCTACGGACCAGGGGTTAATAGAATGAAAGGAACAAATGGTGTCGGAACGAGTAATGGCGGAGCAAGTAGTGTCGGAGCAAGTTATGCCAATGTAGTTTGTTATAAATGTGGAAAACCGGGCCACATTATTAGAAATTGCCCGAACCAGGAGAACACGAATGGACAAGGCCGCGGAAGAGTTTTCAATATTAATGCGGCAGAGGCACAGGAAGACCCGGAGCTTGTTACGGGTACGTTTCTTATTAACAATAAATCTGCTTACGTTTTATTTGATTCGGGTGCGGATAGAAGCTATATGAGTAGAGATTTTTGTGCTAAATTAAGTTGTCCATTGACGCCTTTGGATAGTAAATTTTTACTCGAATTAGCAAATGGTAAATTAATTTCAGCAGATAATATATGTCGGAATCGAGAAATTAAACTGGTTAGCGAAACATTTAAGATTGACTTGATACCAGTAGAGTTAGGGAGTTTTGATGTGATAATTGGTATGGACTGGTTGAAAGAAGTGAAAGCAGAGATTGTTTGTTACAAAAATGCAATTCGCATTATACGAGAAAAAGGAAAACCCTTAATGGTGTACGGAGAAAAGGGCAACACGAAGCTACATCTTATTAGTAATTTGAAGGCACAAAAACTAATAAGAAAAGGTTGCTATGCTGTTCTAGCACACGTCGAGAAAGTACAAACTGAAGAAAAGAGCATCAATGATGTTCCCGTCGCAAAAGAATTTCCTGATGTATTTCCGAAAGAATTACCGGGATTACCCCCACATCGATCCGTTGAATTTCAAATAGATCTTGTACCAGGAGCTGCACCAATAGCTCGTGCTCCTTACAGACTCGCACCCAGCGAGATGAAAGAACTGCAAAGCCAATTACAAGAACTTTTAGAGCGTGGTTTCATTCGACCAAGCACATCACCGTGGGGAGCTCCTGTTTTGTTTGTCAAGAAGAAAGATGGTACATTCAGGTTGTGTATCGACTACCGAGAGTTGAACAAACTTACCATCAAGAACCGCTACCCACTACGAGAATCGACGACTTATTTGATCAACTACAAGGCTCGTCTGTTTATTCAAAGATTGACTTACGTTCCGGGTATCATCAAATGCGGGTGAAAGAAGATGATATTCCAAAGACTGCTTTCAGAACACGTTACGGTCATTACGAGTTTATGGTCATGCCGTTTGGTTTAACTAATGCACCAGCTGTGTTCATGGACCTTATGAACCGAGTGTGTGGACCATACCTTGACAAGTTTGTCATTGTTTTCATTGATGACATACTTATTTACTCAAAGAATGACCAAGAACACGGTGAACATTTGAGAAAGTGTTAGAAGTATTGAGGAAGGAAGAATTGTACGCTAAGTTTTCAAAGTGTGCATTTTGGTTGGAAGAAGTTCAATTCCTCGGTCACATAGTGAACAAAGAAGGTATTAAGGTGGATCCGGCAAAGATAGAAACTGTTGAAAAGTGGGAAACCCCGAAAACTCCGAAACACATACGCCAGTTTTTAGGACTAGCTGGTTACTACAGAAGGTTCATCCAAGACTTTTCCAGAATAGCAAAACCCTTGACTGCATTAACGCATAAAGGGAATAAAATTTGAATGGAATGATGAACAAGAGAAAGCGTTTCAGTTATTGAAGAAAAAGCTAACTACGGCACCTATATTGTCATTGCCTGAAGGGAATGATGATTTTGTGATTTATTGTGATGCATCAAAGCAAGGTCTCGGTTGTGTATTAATGCAACGAACGAAGGTGATTGCTTATGCGTCTAGACAATTGAAGATTCACGAACAAAATTATACGACGCATGATTTGGAATTAGGCGCGGTTGTTTTTGCATTAAAGACTTGGAGGCACTACTTATATGGGGTTAAAAGTATTATATATACCGACCACAAAAGTCTTCAACACATATTTAATCAGAAACAACTGAATATGAGGCAGCGTAGGTGGATTGAATTATTGAATGATTACGACTTTGAGATTCGTTACCACCCGGGGAAGGCAAATGTGGTAGCCGATGCCTTGAGCAGGAAGGACAGAGAACCCATTCGAGTAAAATCTATGAATATAATGATTCATAATAACATTACTACTCAAATAAAGGAGGCGCAACAAGGAGTTTTAAAAGAGGGAAATTTAAAGGATGAAATACCCAAAGGATCGGAGAAGCATCTTAATATTCGGGAAGACGGAACCCGGTATAGGGCTGAAAGGATTTGGGTACCAAAATTTGGAGATATGAGAGAAATGGTACTTAGAGAAGCTCATAAAACCAGATACTCAATACATCCTGGAACGGGGAAGATGTACAAGGATCTCAAGAAACATTTTTGGTGGCCGAGTATGAAAGCCGATGTTGCTAAATACGTAGGAGAATGTTTGACGTGTTCTAAGGTCAAAGCTGAGCATCAGAAACCATCAGGTCTACTTCAACAACCCGAAATCCCGGAATGGAAATGGGAAAACATTACCATGGATTTCATCACTAAATTGCCAAGGACTGCAAGTGGTTTTGATACTATTTGGGTAATAGTTGATCGTCTCACCAAATCAGCACACTTCCTACCAATAAGAGAAGATGACAAGATGGAGAAGTTAGCACGACTGTATTTGAAGGAAGTCGTCTCCAGACATGGAATACCAATCTCTATTATCTCTGATAGGGATGGCAGATTTATTTCAAGATTCTGGCAGACATTACAGCAAGCATTAGGAACTCGTCTAGACATGAGTACTGTCTATCATCCACAAACTGATGGGCAGAGCGAAAGGACGATACAAACGCTTGAAGACATGCTACGAGCATGTGTTATTGATTTCGGAAACAGTTGGGATCGACATTTACCGTTAGCAGAATTTTCCTACAACAACAGCTACCATTCAAGCATTGAGATGGCGCCGTTTGAAGCACTTTATGGTAGAAAGTGCAGGTCTCTGATTTGTTGGAATGAAGTGGGGGATAGACAGATTACGGGTCCGGAGATTATACAAGAAACTACCGAGAAGATCATCCAAATTCAACAACGGTTGAAAACCGCCCAAAGTCGACAAAAGAGATACGCTGACATTAAAAGAAAAGATATAGAATTTGAAATTGGAGAGATGGTCATGCTTAAAGTTGCACCTTGGAAAGGCGTTGTTCGATTTGGTAAACGAGGGAAATTAAATCCAAGGTATATTGGACCATTCAATATTATTGATCGTATCGGACCAGTAGCTTACCGACTAGAGTTACCTCAACAACTCGCGGCTGTACATAACACTTTCCACGTCTCGAATTTAAAGAAATGTTTTGCTAAAGAAGATCTCACTATTCCGTTAGATGAAATCCAAATCAACGAAAAACTTCAATTCATCGAAGAACCCGTCGAAATAATGGATCGTGAGGTTAAAAGACTTAAGCAAAACAAGATACCAATTGTTAAGGTTCGATGGAATGCTCGTAGAGGACCCGAGTTCACCTGGGAGCATGAAGATCAGATGAAGAAGAAATACCCGCATCTATTTCCAGAAGATTCGTCAACACCTTCAACAGCTTAAAATTTCGGGACGAAATTTATTTAACGGGTAGGTACTGTAGTGACCCGAACTTTTCCATGTTTATATATATTAATTGAGATTTATATTTACATGATTAAATGTTTCCAACATGTTAAGCAATTAAACTTGTTAAGACTTGATTAATTGAAATATGTTTCATATAGACAATTGACCACCCAAGTTGACCGGTGATTCACGAACGTTAAAACTTGTAAAAACTATATGATGACATATATATGGATATATATATAGTTAACATGATACTATGATAAGTAAACATATCATTAAGTATATTAACAATGAACTACATATGTAAAAACAAGACTACTAACTTAATGATTTTTAAACGAGACATATATGTAACGATTATCGTTGTAAAGACATTTAATGTATATATATCATATTAAGAGATATTCATACATGATAATATCATGATAATATAATAATTTAAAATCTCATTTGATATTATAAACATTGGGTTAACAACATTTAACAAGATCGTTAACCTAAAGGTTTCAAAACAACACTTACATGTAACGACTAACGATGACTTAACGACTCAGTTAAAATGTATATACATGTAGTGTTTTAATATGTATTTATACACTTTTGAAAGACTTCAATACACTTATCAAAATACTTCTACTTAACAAAAATGCTTACAATTACATCCTCGTTCAGTTTCATCAACAATTCTACTCGTATGCACCCGTATTCGTAGTCGTACAATACACAGCTTTTAGATGTATGTACTATTGGTATATACACTCCAATGATCAGCTCTTAGCAGCCCATGTGAGTCACCTAACACATGTGGGAACCATCATTTGGCAACTAGCATGAAATATCTCATAAAATTACAAAAATATGAGTAATCATTCATGACTTATTTACATGAAAACAAAATTACATATCCTTTATATCTAATCCATACACCAACGACCAAAAACACCTACAAACACTTTCATTCTTCAATTTTCTTCATCTAATTGATCTCTCTCAAGTTCTATCTTCAAGTTCTAAGTGTTCTTCATATATTCTACAAGTTCTAGTTACATAAAATCAAGAATACTTTCAAGTTTGCTAGCTCACTTCCAATCTTGTAAGGTGATCATCCAACCTCAAGAAATCTTTTTTTCTTACAGTAGGTTATTATTCTAATACAAGGTAATAATCATATTCAAACTTTGGTTCAATTTCTATAACTATAACAATCTTATTTCAAGTGATGATCTTACTTGAACTTGTTTTCGTGTCATGATTCTGCTTCAAGAACTTCGAGCCATCCAAGGATCCGTTGAAGCTAAATCCATTTTTCTCTTTTCCAGTAGGTTTATCCAAGGAACTTAAGGTAGTAATGATGTTCATAACATCATTCGATTCATACATATAAAGCTATCTTATTCGAAGGTTTAAACTTGTAATCAATAGAACATAGTTTAGTTAATTCTAAACTTGTTCGCAAACAAAAGGTAATCCTTCTAACTTGACTTTTAAAATCAACTAAACACATGTTCTATATCTATATGATATGCTAACTTAATGATTTAAAACCTGGAGACACGAAAAACACCGTAAAACCGGATTTACGCCGTCGTAGTAACACCGCGGGCTGTTTTGGGTTAGTTAATTAAAAACTATGATAAACTTTGATTTAAAAGTTGTTATTCTGAGAAAATTATTTTTATGGTTTCATATTGAACTCTATTTTATGAATCTAAACAGAAAAAGTATAGACAGAAAAAGTAGTTACAAGTCGTTTTGTAAAGGTAGTCATTTCAGTCGAAAGAACGACGTCTAGATGACCATTTTAGAAAACATACTTCCACTTTGAGTTTAACCATAATTTTTGGATATAGTTTCATGTTCATAATAAAAATAATTTTCTCAGAATAACAACTTTTAAATCAAAGTTTATAATAAAAATACATATTAAAACACTACATGTATATACATTTTAACTGAGTCGTTAAGTCATCGTTAGTCGTTACATGTAAGTGTTGTTTTGAAAACTTTAGGTTAACGATCTTGTTAAATGTTGTTAACCCAATGTTTATAATATCAAATGATATTTTAAATTATTATATTATCATGATATTATCATGTATGAATATCTCTTCATATGATATATATACATTAAATGTCTTTACAACGATAATCGTTACATATATGTCTCGTTTAAAAATATTAAGTTAGTAGTCTTGTTTTTACATATGTAGTTCATTGTTAATATACTTAATGATATGTTTACTTATCATAGTATCATGTTAACTATATATATATCCATATATATGTCATCATATAGTTTTTACAAGTTTTAACGTTCGTGAATCACCGGTCAACTTGGGTGGTCAATTGTCTATATGAAACATATTTCAATTAATCAAGTCTTAACAAGTTTGATTGCTTAACATGTTGGAAACATTTAATCATGTAAATATCAATCTCAATTAATATATATAAACATGGAAAAGTTCGGGTCACTACATCACGCCTTTCCAAGGTGACACTTTTAACATAACCATGTCGCCAACTTGAAATTCCAATGGCTTTCTTCGAACATCAGCGTAGCTCTTTTGACGACTTTGAGCGGTTCTCAATCTCTCCTTAATTTGCACAATCTTTTCGGTAGTCTCATATATGATCTCAGGACCAGTAAGTTGTCTGTCACCTACATCATTCCAACAGATAGGGGATCTACACTTTCTTCCATAAAGTGCTTCGAATGGTGCAACATTAATGCTCGTATGATAACTGTTGTTATACGAGAATTCTGCCAATGGTAAATACTTATCCCATCCGTTCCCAAAATCGATCACACATGCTCTAAGCATGTCTTCAAGAGTCTGAATGGTCCTTTCGCTTTGCCCATCGGTTTGAGGATGATATGCAGTGCTCATATCCAGACGAGTTCCTAGAGCTTCATGTAGTGATTTCCATAACCTTGACGTAAACCTACTGTCGCGATCGGATATAATGGAGATAGGTACTCCATGTCTTGAAACGACTTCCTTCATGTATAATCGTACCAATTTCTCCATCTTATCCATTTCCTTCGTAGGCAGGAAATGTGCATATTTGGTGAGACGGTCGACAATTACCCAGATGGTGTCATAACCCCATGCAGTCTTTGGTAGCTTCGTGATGAAATCCATGGTTATAAATTCCCATTTCCATTCTGGGATTTCTGGCTGTTGAAGCAACCCTGACAGTTTCTGGTGTTCCGCCTTAACTTTGGAGCAAGTTAAGCACTCCCCTATATATGTTACAATATCTGCCTTTAAATTAGGCCACCAGAAATGTGCCTTAAGATCTTGATACATCTTTCCAGCTCCGGGATGTATCAAGTATCTCGTCTTATGCGCCTCGTCCAAAACCAATTTTCTTAACCCTTTAAATCTTGGTACCCAAATGCGTCCATTAAAATACCGGGTTCCGTCTTCTCGTATATCAAGTAGCTTGTCTAAACCCTTGAGCATCTCATTTCCAAAGTTTTCTTCAGTAAGAGATCCTCGTTGAGCCTCCTTTATTTGTGAGGTGAGGTTCGTACGAATTTTCATATTCATTGCTCGTACTCGAATCGGTTCTCTTTCTTTCCTGCTTAAAGCGTCAGCTACTACATTTGCTTTCCCGGGATGATAACGAATTTCACAATCGTAGTCGTTTATTAGCTCAACCCATCGTCGTTGCCTCATATTCAATTGTTTTTGATCGAATATGTGTTGAAGACTTTTGTGATCAATGTACACTGTACATTTGACCCCATATAAGTAGTGTCTCCACATTTTCAATGCAAAAACAACCGCTCCTAACTCCAAATCATGTGTCGTATAATTCCGTTCATGAGTTTTCAACTGTCGAGAAGCGTAAGCAATAACCTTTGTTCGTTGCATGAGAACACAACCAAAACCTTGTCACGATGCGTCACAATAAATTACGAAGTCTTCGTTTCCTTCAGGTAATGATAAAATAGGCGCTGAAGTTAGTTTCTTTTTCAATAGCTGGAATGCAGTTTCCTGCTCTGAGGTCCATTCATACTTCTTCCCTTTGTGTGTTAACGCGGTCAATGGTTTGGCTATTCGGGAAAAATCTTGAATAAACCTTCTATAATAACCAGCTAAGCCCAAAAATTGGCGTATCTATGTCAGAGTCTTTGGGGTTTCCCATTTTTCAATGGCTTCGACCTTCGCGGGATCAACCTGAATTCCTTGACTGCTAACGATGTGACCAAGGAATTGTACTTCCTTTAACCAAAATGCGCACTTGGAAAATTTGGCATATAACTGTTCTTTTCTTAACAGTTCCAGCACCAACCTTAAATGTTGCTCGTGTTCTTGCTCGTTCTTGGAGTAAATAAGAATGTCATCAATAAAGACGATAACAAATTTATCTAAATACGGACTACATACACGATTCATGAGGTCCATAAATACAGTAGGTGCGTTTGTCAACCCGAACGGCATGACTAAAAATTCGTAGTGACCGTAGCGTGTTCTAAATGCGGTCTTTGGAATATCTTCTTCTTTTACTCGTAACTGATGGTAACCCGATCTTAGGTCAATTTTGGAGTAAACACGTGATCCTTGCAGCTGATCAAACAAGTCATCAATTCTCGGCAATGGGTACCGATTCTTGATAGTTAGCTTATTTAACTCGCGGTAGTCTATACACATTCGGAAGGATCCGTCTTTCTTCTTAACAAACAGGATCGGAGCTCCCCATGGTGAAGTGCTCGGTCGAATAAATCCACGATCTAGCAATTCCCGCAACTGACTTTGTAGTTCTTTCATTTCAGATGGTGCAAGTCTATACGGAGCACGAGCCACCGGTGCAGCTCCTGGTACTAGATCTATTCGAAATTCTACAGATCTATGCGGAGGTAATCCCGGTAATTCTTCCGGAAATACTTCGGAAAAATCTCTTACCACAAGCATGTCACTAATGCTATTCTCCTTCGTGTCGATCTTCTTCACATGTGCTAAGATAGCATAGCATCCCTTCTTTATGCACTTTTGGGCCTTCAAACAGCTAATAAAGTTTAGCTTATGATTACCCTTTTCTCCGAACACCATCAATGGTTTCCCGTTCACGCAGGGAAAACGAATCGCCTTTTTATAACAAACAACTTCCGCTCTCATCTTAGACATCCAATCCATACCAATAATTACATCAAAACTCCCCAACTCAACAGGTATCAAATCAATTACAAATGTCTCACTAGTTAATTTAAGCTTACGTTTACGACAGATTTTATCAGCTTTAACTAGTTTACCATTTGCTAATTCTACAATACATTTATCCTCCAGGGGCACTAAGGGGCAATTTAGTTTAGAGCAAAATTCTTTACTTATGTAACTTCTATCGGCACCAGTATCAAATAAAATATAGGCAGATAATTCATCGATAGTAAACGTACCCGAAACAAGCTCCGGGTCTTCTCGTGCATCGTTAGCATTTATATTAAATGCTGTTCCACAGATTGTACCATATTCACTCTTTTGGTTCGGGCACTTGTTCTTGTAATGGCCCTTTTTTCCGCACCCATAACAAATAACAGCTTCAAGAGCAGCTTTATTAACATCTGTGAGAGGAAACCTACAATTTTGAATTTGATGCCCTACTTTGTTGCAATTTTTACACACCATCGTGCAATTCCCAAAGTGGTGTCTCTTGCATTTCTGGCATTGGGGTTGTTTCCCCTGGTAGGTATTCTGGTTCCTCTCGTTACTCACACCCTGCGAGACTTCCTGCTTCTTGTTGTGGGGTTGATAGTTGTGATTCCTATCACGATTGTCGTTCTTCCTTTTGTGGTCATTTGTTTTGGCCTCGGCAGTCGCCTTTTCCTTGTTTCTTTCTTTGATTTGGTCCATTAACTTATGGGCCATCTTGCTTGCTTCGTACATAGTTGTTGGATTAGATGCACTTACATTTTCTTGGATTATCTCAGGTAATCCTTTCATAAACTGTTCAACTTTTGCTTCTTCATCTTCAAATACTCCAGGACACATTAACGCTAGCTCTGTGAACCATTGCTCGTAGGCAGTGATGTTATCACCCTTGGTGCGCAATTCCCTCAACTCTGTTTTCAATTTATTCATCTCGTTCCGGGGGCGATAATGCTCACACAGCAAGTGTTTAAATGCTGCCCAAGGTAGGGCGTAAGCAGTATTCTCCCCCACGTTTTCTAGGTAGGTATTCCACCATGTTAAAGTGTTATTTTTGAAAGTATGAGAAGCGTATTTTACGCGGTCTTCTTCTGCACAATTACTTATAGCAAAAACAGCTTCTACCTTTTCAATCCAACGCTTTAGTCCAACTGGACCTTCCGTTCCTTCAAATTCATGGGGTTTACAACTCATGAAAGTTTTGTAGGAACATCTTACACGGTTTTCTGTTGTACCATGATGAGTTCCACTGCTAGACCCTGACTGGTTGTTTTTGTTAAGTGCATCCAATACCGCAGTTACATTTGCAGTAAGAAAACTACGGAAATCTTCCTCGCTGATGTTCATGTGCTGTTTGTTAACTGGAGCCATTTCCTTCAAAAATAGCCAAATGATATAAATTAATCATATATAGAATATTATAAGTAGTTAATAGTACTTTGTAGCATACTAATAATATGAACTAATTTTTATAAAAGCCTCTTTTCTTCTTATTGGCATTTTATAATTGCAGTTCGGGTAGTACCTACCCGTTAAAGTTCATACTTAATAGCTAGTACATAAATTAACTACTACAATCAAGATAATATTCTATCATGAAAAACTTAATACATTAGTACTTCACGCTTAAACTTTTGGTACAATATTTTACAAAATACAATACCACTATTTTACATAAAACATAGGTAAGATAAAATGTAGCACACGATAACTATTATACAAGACGTGAAGTATGGTAGCTTCTGGGACAGATTAAAAATGACGAGACTTCTTATTGTTTTGGGACAAATCTGGGAAATCTGCGGGATCTGGGAAACCAAAGAGTTTTCGCGTCTCAGCTACTAACATCGTTCTCATTCTAGCGGTACGTTTATACCTTGGTCGGGATGGTACCTCAATAGAGTTAATAACAGGAGGATGACTAGGGGTAGAAGTGTTAGGTTCACTTTTAGCAATAAATCTTTTATTATACTCCGGATCAGGAAATTTGATGGAATTCAACATTTCAACAAGATCATGATATAAATGTATTCATGAAACCAATTCATTAAGAGTTAATATAAGCGGAAGCATGATATTAAGAAAGCATGTTAATATGTTAAACCACTTTAGATGAATTCCATATAGTTATCAAGTCATGAAATAATGCTTACATATAACAACAAAGGAAGTAAATTGTACCTCCTCTAAGATGAGTGAAAAGCTGAATTTGGACAGCAATGTTGATGAAGAAGATGATGGAATAAAGCCTCTAACTTGAAGCCTCAAGTGTGTAATACCTCAAGCTTTTTATGCACCAACACCACCTTTGATTTTTTTAGGATTTAGGACACTTAATCACTTGTTTATACAAGCAAAATCTGCTCCCTTTTGTGCTATAAACAGTTCGGCCAGAATAGGCAATTGGGAGCTGAATATTGTAGTTTTTATGAGCACTTATCACTTGTAAGCATGAGTCAAACCTTGGTTAAAAGGAACCTTGCATGTCCTTAAGGAGTGTGTACATGGAAAGCAACAAAAGAGCATGTGTTTATCATTCTTGGAGACACAAAATTCTGCACACACATGATCTTATATAATAATACTTACAAGTTTATAAAAGTTTATAAACTTATTATAAACTTATGTATTATTTTGTTACTTATACATTTTATAAAACCTTTTATAAAATATAACACAATATAATCATTTAAACCTATAAACAATTATATATAAATTATCCAAATAATTTATCTCAAGTGATAATATTTTAGAAACCTGATTTTCTAAAATCCAAGTGTCGCGTATTTGTTTAATGATCCAATCGTCAAGATCAAATACGTATAAGGTGTCGGTAAGCTTGTTATTGGGTATGACCCGACTTGGATCATAACATGTTGGCCACATTAATTTAATATGACTCTCGTCAATGAATTTCTTCATCCATGCAGCTTCCTGAGCTGCCAATGATGCGGCGATGTACTCCGACTCTGTAGTGGATAGAGCAACAACATCCTGTTTTGAACTCTTCCAAGAGACCGCACCTCCATTTAATGTGAAGACATAACCGGATTGTGATCGAGAATCATCACGATCAGTTTGGAAACTCGCATCCACGTAACCTTTTACAGCGAGTTCCTCCTCACCAGACCTATATATCAGAAACATATCCTTAGTCCTCCTAAGGTATTTCAATATACTTTTAGCAGCAATCCAATGACTGTTTCCTGGGTTATTCTGGTATCTACTTGTCAGGCTAAGAGCGCATGACACATCCGGTCTAGTGCATATCATTGCATACATGATTGACCCAATGGCAGAAGCATATGGGACTTTCTTCATTCTCTCCTGTTCATCTTTCGTGGTGGGGCACTGAGATGAACTGAGAAGTGTTCCCTTTTGAATAGGTACCAAACCTTTCTTAGAGTTCTCCATCTTGAACCTTTTCAAGATCTTTTCAATGTATGCACTTTGATTTAAACCTATCAGTTTCTTGGATCTATCCCTGTAGATCCCAATCCCCAAAACGTATTGTGCTTCTCCAAGATCCTTAATGGAGAAGCATTTGCTTAACCAAGTTTTAACACCTTGCATTGCCAGAATATCATTTCCAAATAACAATATATCATCCACATATAGTAAAAGGAACATGATAGTGCTCCCACTAGCTTTCTTGTATACACAAGCTTCATCACCATTTTTAATGAAGCCAAATTTCTTGGCCTCCTCATTAAAACGATGATTCCACATTCTAGATGCTTGTTTCAATCCGTAGATTGACTTCTTTAACTTGCATAACTTTTTAGGATATTTCGGATCAACAAAACCCTCAGGCTGAACCATATAGACATCTTCCTCAAGATGTCCGTTTAGGAAGGCGGTCTTGACATCCATCTGCCATATTTCATAATCATAATGAGCAGCAATGGCAAGTAATATCCTAATAGACTTTAGCATTGCCACAGGCGAAAAAGTTTCATCATAGTCAACCCCTTGAGTTTGAGTGAAACCTTTTGCTACAAGTCTGGCTTTATATGTATCCAAGTTTCCATGTATGTCGGTTTTCATTTTGAACAGCCATTTACAATCAACTAGCCTAGAGCCAGGAGGTTGCGCAATAAGTTCCCAAACTTGGTTGTCATACATGGATTGCATCTCAGCGTTCATGGCTTCCTGCCATTTATCTTTATCAATCCTTGATAAAGCATCTTGGTAGTTTATTGGTTCATCAAAATCAACCACATAGAAACCATCCATGAGAAACCCATATCTCTGAGGAGGATTACTAATCCTACCAGATCTGCGAACGTCTTGTGTATTTTGATCATCCATCTGATCACTCTCAACATTTTCATGTTGAGTGCTAGTGTCAGCCAATTGTGTATCATCTACTTGATCTTGAACCTCTTCAAGATCTATCTTCCTTTCACTATTTCCTTCCATTAGGAACTTAGTTTCAAGGAATTCCGCCTTTCGAGCAACAAATACATTTTGCTCGGTTGGATCATAGAAATAGTATCCCATATCATCCTTGGGATATCCTATGAAGATACACTTCATGGATCGAGCATTCAACTTATTAGGGACGTAACGCTTAGGATAAGCTTCACATCCCCATACCTTTAAGTATGATATAGATGGAGGTTTTCCAAACCACATCTCATGAGGTGTTCGTTCCACTTTCTTGGTTGGGGCCGTATTTAAAATACGAGCCGTGAAGCATAGACAATAACCCCAAAATGATAGAGGTAACGAGCTTCTAGCCATCATAGATCGAACCATGTCTATTAGGGTTCGGTTCCTCCTTTCGGAAACTCCATTAAGTTGTGGTGTCCCGGGTGGAGTAAGTTGCGAGATAATCCCACAACTTCTAAGATGATCTTGGAAAGCATCGCTCAGGTATTCACCTCCTCTATCGGTACGAAGTACCTTGATTGTCTTATTGAGTTGATTTTGTACTTCGCTTTGATATTCTTTGAATGCTTCAAAAGTTTCGTCCTTATGTCTTAACAAGTAGACATATCCAAAACGACTGAAGTCATCAATGAAAGT
The DNA here is from genome assembly GCF_046630445.1 of Rutidosis leptorrhynchoides. NCBI lineage: Eukaryota > Viridiplantae > Streptophyta > Magnoliopsida > Asterales > Asteraceae > Rutidosis > Rutidosis leptorrhynchoides. The sequence continues at coordinate 545,071,422 of NC_092334.1, forward strand.
AACGAAGTATCTTTCACCATTCCTAGCTATGGGCTTAAAGGGTCCACATACATCCGAATGTATTAATCCCAATAAGTCCTTAGCCCTTTCATAGGTCCCTTTGAAAGGTGCTTTAGTCATTTTGCCTTGTAAACAAGATTCACACACATCAAACGAGTCCATCTCATTTGATTTCAAGAGTCCATTCTTTTGAAGTGTATGCATTCGGTTCTTGTTTATGTGACCAAGGCGACAATGCCATAAGTAGGAATCACTCAAATCCCTTTTGAGTTTCTTGGTGCTAGTATGGTATATTGAGCTACTAGATGATGTATCATCATGAACCAATTCATAAATTCCATTTGAAGGCGAAGCCTTAAAATAGAATACATTATCTAAATAAACATGGATATCATTATTAACAAAATTAAGATAAAAACCACATTGTTTTAAACGGGAAACTGAAATAATGTTTCGACATAAATTCGGTGCATACAAAACATTGTTCAAAATAAGTTCTAAACCACTTGGAAGCTTTAATACAAAGTCTCCTTGAGCCTTCACTTGCACTTTGGCTCCATTACCCATAAAGAGACTTGATGTTCCCGTTTGCTTGCTACTTCTTTTGAACCCCTGCAAAGAATTGCAAATGTGAGTTCCACATCCAGTGTCTAATACCCATGTATTAGATGAAGTAATACTAAGCTCTATATATACCATATATATGTTACCTGAGGATTGCCCCGCATCCCTCTTTTTCTTCAACTCCTTAAGGTAGACTGGGCAATTGCATTTCCAGTGACCCATTTCACCGCAACCGAAGCACGGGTCTTCCTTGGGGTTTGCTTGTCCGGCAACCTTTTGCTTCTTGTTCTTGTTTTTGGTTGGGGTAACCATCCTCCCCTTTCCCTTACCTTGATGGGCGGGTCCTTTCCTCTTAGCCACCTTTGGCTTAGAGGTGTTGTTACCTTTGGACCCACCATCATTGATCATTAGCACGGGTGAAGCCCTCTTACCCATGCTAGTTTCCGCCGTCCTGAGCATGCCATGAAGTTCGCCAATGGTCTTATCCATCCCATTCATATTGTAATTAATTACAAATTGGTCAAACCTCTTTGACAAGGAGTTTAGGATAAGATCGGTGGCTAGCTCATTAGATATGTTGAGGTTAAGACGGTTTGCACGATCAATGAGGCTTTTCATTTTGAGGACATAAGAGGATACGGATTGGGTGTCATCCATACGACATGCATGTAGTGCTCGAACCGTTTCGAAGCTCTCGACACGTGCTTGTTGAAGGAACATCTCCTTCAATTGCGTAATCATGTCATATGCACTATGATGTTCGAAATCCTTTTGGAGTTCGGGTATCATAGTGCCAAGCATTAGGCAAGCGACTTGCACCGAATCGGCGCAATACTTGTCATAATAAGCCATGCCCTCTAGATCTTCCTCATCCGGTTGGTCGAGAATAGGGTCCTCCAACACATACGCTTTATCCTCAAGTTTGAGGACAATCCTAAGATTACGGAACCAATCCATAAAGTTCGTATGGTTGAGTTTGTCTTTCTCGAGGAGAGACCTAAACGATAGGTTGTTAAAGTTAATAGGTGCGTTAGGAATGTTGTTGTTATTATTGGCGGCCATCTACAAAATTTAACAAAGTTGTTTAAGTATCTAATTTTAATTTAACAATCAATACCCTTTAAATCCAATTGATATTTATTAAATTTTAGAATCCAATGATAAACCAAATTTCGGTTAGGTGACCTTTATCCCGTCATTTAATTTAGCTAGGTAGTCATTATATGACAATTGCAATCCTTTTGCAACTTCTAAGTTATGGGATCATGCAATCCTTTTGCATGGCATATTATCCCATCGACGCCTATTTGTTCATCATGCTTCGGTGACCCTAAATTCATGATTTTCAAATCAAGTCGTCCTACTTGTGTAAACGTGTAAACTTAACATACAAGTGGTTAGGTGACCTTTATCCCACAAGCATGCGAAATTCACCTTAATCATATTAGTTTGTTCATGACGGTTAGGTGACCTTTATCCCATCATGAGTTCCCTAATATGTCTAAGTGTCACATAAAAGGATGGCGTTTAACTTGTTTACCTTGTTTGATAAAGGGATTTTAAGTTTTCATTATTTCTAGTTTGAGAAAACTTTTATGCCATACACCAACATGCATTTAGTGTATGGTTCATTTGAAATCCATTTTCAAGTCATGTAATTTTAGCCAATTACTTGATATAAACCATTTTATACATATGATCCTTATCATGTTCTTAATAACCGTTTATTAATATCCTTTTTGCCATTTCAATTTAACCGATTAAATTGTGGTTTGGTAAATTTCATGTTGTTAATAATTTAACCAATTAAATTTTAGTTTTGCTTGTTGTTAACTTGTGTGATAACTTGTTGTAGTAACATGCACAATCCACAATCATACAAGAAATTAAAACAACCACGCATGCAAAACAAATGTTCACAATCAAGCCTTTTGGTAAACATTTTGTTTAGCCGAAAACAAAATGCCACCGGTCAATGGGTAAAACACAAAGTAAGAGGTTTTAACCTCCCACTTAACCTTGCATCCACATGCTTCTTGTGTTCTTCCTTGTGATCTTCATGCATCTTCATCTTGTTACAAAATATATCCTAATACATTTTGTCTAGAAAATGAAAATACATCCTAATCTATTTTACATGCCAAATATAAAATAAATTACATAACCAAAATTAATATTACATACCAAATGAATAATTAATTTTACAAACCAAATTGAATGAATATTACAACCATTCAATCAAACAAATATCCATTCAAACACACATGCATACATCATAAGGTCAAGGCATTGATTGTGAACTACAATATACAACAAATATGACCAATTTTCAAGTTCCAAACCCACTTTTGGAACCCTTAAAATTCGACCAAAATCATGAACCCACCCAAACCCGAATATTTTTACATTCTACTTTCATGCATGTACATAGAATGCAAAGTTGGTGGGTTTTAAAGACCATGTATAAGAAGCATATTTCATAGACTTCGGCTCTAGATACCATTGATGGAATTCAACATTTCAACAAGATCATGATATAAATGTATTCATGAAACCAATTCATTAAGAGTTAATATAAGCGGAAGCATGATATTAAGAAAGCATGTGAATATGTTAAACCACTTTAGATGAATTCCATATAGTTATCAAGTCATGAAATAATGCTTACATATAACAACAAAGGAAGTAAATTGTACCTCCTCTAAGATGAGTGGAAAGCTGAATTTGGACAGCAATGTTGATGAAGAAGATGATGGAATAAAGCCTCTAACTTGAAGCCTCAAGTGTGTAATACCCCAAGCTTTTGATGCACCAACACCACCTTTGATTTTGTTAGGATTTAGGACACTTAATCACTTGTTTATACAAGCAAAATCTGCTCCCTTTTGTGCTATAAATAGTTCGGCCAGAATAGGCAATTGGGAGCTGAATATTGCAGTTTTTATGAGCACTTATCACTTGTAAGCATGAGTCAAACCTTGGTTAAAAGGAACCTTGCATGTCCTTAAGGAGTGTGTACATGGAAAGCAACAAAAGAGCATGTGTTTATCATTCTTGGAGACACAAAATTCTGCACACACATGATCTTATATAATAATACTTACAAGTTTATAAAAGTTTATAAACTTATTATAAACTTATGTATTATTTTGTTACTTATACATTTTATAAAACCTTTTATAAAATATAACACAATATAATCATTTAAACCTATAAACAATTATATATAAATTATCCAAATAATTTATCTCAAGTGATAATATTTTAGAAACCCGATTTTCTAAAATCCAAGTGTCGCGTATTTGTTTAATGATCCAATCGTCAAGATCAAATACGTATAAGGTGTCGGTAAGCTTGTTATTGGGTATGACCCGACTTGGATCATAACATGTTGGCCACATTAATTTAATATGACTCTCGGGCATAGGAAATACCTTCAAAATTCTGGTGGGCGGACCACAAGTTCCTTTTCCTTATTAAATTCTGCCTCTGTAATTTCTTTTACTTCGTTCTCCTCAGGTTCCTCCTTCGGTTCCTCTGTGATTTGTGAATCTTCCCAAAATGCGTCCAACTCCAGGTCATCATCGTCATCAGTTATATAGATGATTTCTTTCGGATCATCGTCATCAGATAAGTCGATGAATGGTACTTTTGCTGGAGATTCATCTTCGGAGTCACTGATTGTGATAATGAGATTGGTGATAGAAGTAGACATCTATCACACATTAACTACCACATTAGAAATATATCACATAATATTTACATGCTATAATATTCAATTCCTGACCACAAATGATAAGCAATAGTTTTCAAAAACAAGTTCGGTCAAAGTCCAGACTCACTAATGCATCCTAACAAATACCGGTCAGACACACTAATGCAATTTCTGGTTCGCTAAGACCTCTACTCTGATACCAACTAAAACTATTGGGGACGCATCCCACTCAGTGCCTTCCCAGCTAACCGCCTGGTGACCACTGAGCGTACCTCAGATACTGATTTTACAGCCATGCCTCTCGGCAAAGCCAACCATAAAAGGACCGCGAGGAGTAAGAGCCAATGCTTCGTCACAGGTAACACTGTGAGAACCCCCTCTACGATTAAGCTGACGAGACAGCGTTAAACTAGCTCTGATACCAACTGAAACGGCCCATCCATATTACTATAAACGAGGTACGTTATTCATTGATCTCAATAGCGAGGTATTTGACCTCTATATGATACGTTTTATAAAATATTGCATTCTTATTTCATAATGACCAAACCTTTCATATATAAATGAAAGTTTTAAACATGTGGGCGATCATTTGAGAAATGATCCCCGAATACATAAGTTTTGGAATATTACAACGTGGGCATATTAGCCAAATATATTACATGACAAAGATAACGTTTATTAGAATGCAACTTTCTTTAAACACAAGCATGAACGACGCCACGCAACACCATGAGCAAGCAATCAGCGGAAGACTTTTAAAGACCTGAGAATAAACATGCTTAAACTGTCAACACAAAGGTTGGTGAGATATAGGTTTTAAAGCCAGCATAAGATATAATAATAGACCACAAGATTTCATGTTATAAACGTTTCTGCAAAGATATTCTATATGTTGTTGAGCGCCCAGTAACTATACTTAACAGATGTTTTCCGTGCATATTCCCTTTTCAAAGTTATCTCTACACCGTACCAAGTGTAGTAAAACGAAGTACTAAACACCCGTTATGAACTAGTGCTAACTAGCCCGAGTGGGGTTGTCAAACCCGATAGATCTATCAATAGGATTCGCGCTTACATGTTAATCACATGTAACAAATAGTTACCAGACTATTAGGGATATATACAAAGGTACAACTCAACATAGAATATATATTTAAGTACTTATGTCTATTTCGAAAAACAAAAGCTGCATGTATTCTCATCCCAAAATATTGAAGAGTTTAAAAATGGGACTATATACTCACTGTCGTAAAAATATAGTTTTAACAAGTTTCCAACTTATTAAAATACAGCCGACGTCCTTGGATTCATGAACCTATAACAATAATAACAATTCAGATAATAATATATGTGAACAAAATTAATATAGCAAGTTCATAGAATACTTATATAATAATTTTTAACATTTTATGTTAGTAGTCCATTGTTAGTAGTCCAAAATAGTCCGAAAAGTCCAAAATAGTCCGAAAAGTCCAAAATAGTCCGAAAAGTCCAACAGTCCAATAATCAGTATATATATATAATCTTAGAATTACCCCACGGCGTATTGTGTACATATTGTCTTGCATCAATCCAGAGACGTATTGACTTAGGATTTATCAAAACGTATTGTTTATGTATTGTCATGGAATGTACCAAGATTATTATATATATACAATCTCAGAATCTAATGATAACATGTCCAATTATATATAGGATATAGGAAAAGTTAGCAAGGATATGGTTAATATAGTTTTTAAGGTGTTCTTCATATGTGCAAGTTATAAGTTCTTATAATATCTTAATATAACATCATAATACATATAAATAAGTGTTATTAGAGTTAAGTTAGAAAGATTAGATTAGTTTTCCAAATAAGTTTAAAATTAACTAAACTATGTTCTAGTAGTTATTAGTTATGAATTCTTATATATATATATATATATATATATAGCTATAATCATATGAATTGAACAAGAGTTTTGGTAAGGCTAATACCTTGATTTAAGAAAGATAAGTAGCTGAATATGAAGAGGATTTCTAGAGCTTGAAAAACTCCTTGAATTGGTGCTTAAAGATACCAAACTTGGAAGCAAAACTTGAATCAAAGTAAGTGTTCTTGATTGCTTCTTATATGATGATTATAGATTGTTTTTGAAGCTAAAAGATGAAGAAAATGCTTGGGGATGATCTAGTATGAAGATGGAAGTATTTTGAGAGAGAATTTAGAGAGTATGAATGAGAAAATGGAATGGAAAAATGGATGTATGCATAAAAACATTTTTAGGGTATTTATAGGCAACTTATGTTGTCCATTTTTGACTAATATCAAGTAAAGTTAAATTGATGTTGTCATGCATGACATAATAAGATTGATAATGTCATGCATGACATAATATATCAATCATACAGATTTCTATTGGTATATACCAATAGTAAATACTTCTAAAAGCTTCGTATAATACGCGTATAAATACTGTATAAATACCGTATACATACAAGTAGCATTCTTGAGAAAAATGAATGGAAATACGAATATAGCTATCCCTTATCTGTATTTGTATATTATTAAGTGTATTTATACTCATTGTATGTAAATACATTTTAACATAATACATTGTATGTAAATACATTTTAACATAAGTTAATTTCGTCGTTTAAAGAGTAACATATATATACTGTTCAAAAAACTCTTTAAATTAGTAGTATGAGAATGTATATATAATACCTTGTTAATATACTTAATGAGATATTTAATTATCATATTTTCAAGTTAAATATATATATATTTATATATACATATATATACATACAAGTTATGACGTTCGTGAATCGTAGGAATAAAAGGGTGACCAAAAGCTTGTGTAAAACTCTTTCCGGAGGTTTAAGACTTATTAAAATTCATTGCTTATCAAGTCGGAATTATTAAATCATGTAGATAGTATAATCAAGTAGTCGGAAAAATCCGAGTCGTCACACATTTAATATTAGTGCCAGTGAAGCGCGTAAGGATCCTGATCTTGTCACGGATACGTTTATCATTAATAACCTATTAGCCTATATTATATTTGATACGGGTGTCGATAGAAGTTATATGAGTAGAAACTTTTGCACTAGACTAAACTGCCCATTGTTACCTCTAGATGACAAACATACTATAGAGTTAGCTAATGGTAAGCTAATAAAAGTTGATAAAATTTGCCGTGGTTGTAAGATAAAATTTGCTGATGAAACATTCAAAATCGATTTGATACCCGTCGAATTAGGAAGATTTGACGTAATCGGTGGCATGGACTGGATGTCCAAAACAAGAGCGGAAGTTATTTGCGCTGAGAAAACGATCCGCATCCCTCGTAAGGATGAAACGTCATTAATGATTTATGGGGAGAATAAAAACTCGAAGCTGAACCTCATCAGCTGTATGAAGGCCCAGAAACTTATAAGAAAAGGTTGTTATGTTGTTCTGGCACACGTGAAGACGATCAATACCGAAGAAAGAAGCATTGATGATGTTCCGGTTATAAGAGAATATCCCGAAGTATTTCCAGAAGAATTACCTGGGCTACCTCCACACAGATGTGTAGAATTCCAGATTGATCTCGTACCAGGAGCCGCACCCGTAGCCCGATCCCCATATAGACTTCCACCTTCAGAAATGCAATAATTACAAAACCAGTTACAAGAATTATCGGACCGTGGATTTATTCGTCCTAGTTTTTCACCTTGGAGTGCTCCTATTCTGTTCGTCAAGAAGAAGGATGGATCTATGAGAATGTGCATAGATTACCGAGAATTAAACAAATTAACGATCAAGAATCGGTACCCATTACCGAGGATTGATGATTTGTTTGATCAATTGCAAGGATCAAGTGTTTATTCTAAGATTGACTTACGCTTCGGATATCATCAGCTGAGAGTGAAGGAAGAAGATGTTCCTAAAACCGCGTTCAGAACCAGTTACGGTCACTATAAGTTTTTAGTCATTCCTTTTGGATTGACTAATGCTCCAACAGTATTCATGGATCTAATGAATCACATCTGCAGACCATATTTAGATAAATTTGTCATTGTTTTTATTGATGACATACTGATTTACTCGAAGAACAAGGAAGAACATGAGCAGCACTTAAGACTGGTACTAGAAATACTCAAGAAAGAAGAACTGTACGCAAAATTTTCAAAGTGTGATTTCTGGTTACAAGAAGTACAGTTTTTGGGCCATGTTGTCAGTAAACATGGAATTAAGGTTGACCCTGCTAAGATCGAAGCCATTAGTAAATGGGAAACACCGAAGACTCTAACACAAATTTGAAAATTCTTAGGTCTTGCTGGTTACTACTGAAGATTCATTCAAGATTTCTCTAAAATCGCTAAACCCTTAACTGTATTGACTCAAAAGGGAAAGAAGTATGATTGGTCCACAGAACAGGAATCCGCATTTCAACTATTAAAGAAGAAGTTAACGTCTGCACCCATTTTGTCATTACCGGAAGGAAATGATGATTTCGTGATCTATTGTGATGCTTCGAGCCAAGGTTTAGGATGTGTATTAATGCAATGCACAAAAGGTATCACATACACCTCACGACAACTAAAAATTCACGAAAGGAACTATACGACGCACGATTTGGAACTTGGAGCAGTAGTTTTTGCACTCAAAATATGGAGACACTATCTATATGGAACCAAGTGTACAGTGTACACCGACCATAAGAGTCTTCAGCATATTTTTGATCAAAAACAACTCAATATGAGGCAACGTCGCTGGGTAGAGTTATTGAACGATTACGATTGTGAAATCCGTTACCACCCCGGAAAGGCTAATGTTGTAGCTGATGCCCTAAGTCGGAAAGGAAGAGTAAAACCTCTTAGGGTCCGAGCTTTAAACATTACATTCATACGGATCTCATAAAGCGAATTCAAGCAGCACAGTTAGAAGCTTTAAAGGAAGAAAACGTAAAAGGCGAAATGAGCAAAGGGTTAGAAAAACAACTTGAAGTAAAAGCCGATGGAACCCTGTATTTTGCTGGTAAAATATGGGTACCAAAACATGGTAACCTAAGGCAACTAGTACTAGATGAAATGCACAAAACGAGGTACTCAATTCACCCGAGAAACGGGAAAATGTACCACGATCTCAAAAAGTTCTATTGGTGGCCTAATATGAAGGCAGAAATTGCTACTTATGTAAGCAAATGTTTGACATGTGCGAAGGTCAAAGCTGAACACCAAAAGCCGTCAGGGTTACTGCAACAACAGGAAATTCCTTAATGGAAATGGGAAAGAATAACCATGGATTTTATTACAAAATTGCCAAGGACTGCAAGTAGTTACGATACTATTTGGGTAATAGTTGATCGCCTCACTAAATCAGCTCACTTTCTACCAATAAAGGAGACAGACAGTATGGAGAGATTAGCACGCTTATATTTGAAGGAAGTAGTTTCGAGGCACGGTGTACCTATATCCATCATATCTGATCGTGACACCCGATTCACATCAAATTTTTAGTAGTCATTACAAAAAGCATTGGGAACTCGATTAGATATAAGCACCGCTTATCACCCACAGACAGATGGCCAAAGTGAAAGAACAATACAAATATTAGAAGACATGTTACGAGCATGCGTGATCGACTTTGGAACCAGTTGGGATCGACACTTACCCTTGGCAGAATTCTCATACAATAACAGCTATCATACGAGCATCAACTCAGCGCCATTTGAAGCACTTTACGGTAGAAAGTGCAGATCTCCTATTTGTTGGAGCGAAGTAGGAGAAAGACAACTTACTGGACCAGAAATTATTCATGAAACCACCGAAAAGATCATTCAAATACAACAGCGATTGAAAATGGCAATGAGTCGTCAAAAGAGTTATGCTGACGTAAAAAGAAAATTGCTAGAATTTCAAGTGGGTGACAAAGTCATGTTGAAAGTGTCACCCTGGAAAGGCGTTATACGATTCGGTAAACGAGGAAAGCTAAGTCCTAGGTACGTAGGACCCTTTGAAATCACCGAAAGAATTAGAACAGTTGCTTATCGATTAAAGTTACCGCAAGAACTTAGTGTTGTTCACGACACATTTCACGTGTCAAATTTGAAGAAATGTTTAGCTGAAGAGGATGTCGTAATTTCTCTTGACGAAATACGAATCAATGATAAACTTCATTTTATCGAAGAACCTGTTGAAATCATGGACCGTGAGGTCAAACAATTAAAACAAAGCAAAATACCGATAGTTAGAGTTCGTTGGAACGCTAGACGAGGACCCGAGTTTACTTGGGAACGTGAAGATCAAATGAAGCAAAATTATCCACATTTGTTCACTGATATCGCTCATTAAACAGGTAATACCCAAAATTTCGGGACGAAATTTTCTTTAACGGGTAGGTACTGTGATGACCCGGATTTTTCCCAACTACTTGATTATACTATTTACATAATTTAATAATTCCGACTTGATAAGCAATGAATTTTAATAAGTCTTGAACCTCCGGAAAGAGTTTTACACAAGCTTTTGGTCACCCTTTTATTCTGATGATTCACGAACGTCATAACTTGTAATAATTATATATTGGTGTATATATATCTAACTTGATAATATGGTAATTAAGTATCTCATTAAGTATATTAACAATGAAGTATATACATAAAAATGAGACAACTAACTTAAGGGTTTCGAAATGATATATATATATATATATATATATATATATATATATATATATATATATATATATATATATATATATATATATATATATATATATATATATATATATATATATATATATATGTAACATTTAACGACGTAATAACTCTTAAGTTAAAATGAATATATATGTATTGTATTAAGAAGTATTAATACATAATTAAAAGAATTAAATACTTAAGTTAACATACTTATACTTATTAAAGATAGCAACATTCATAATCCGATTCGTTTTTATCAAATATTCTACTTGTATTTGCACGGTATTTATACGTGTAATATACGCAGCTTCTAGAAGTATTTACTATTGGAATATACCAATAGAAATATGCATTAATGGAATAATATGTCATGCATGACTTAATACATTTTAACTTATCTTAGATATTTTTCACTAAAAACCAAATTTATAAGTCTATAAATAAGCACCATTTCTAACTCATTTTTACACATTCATTTTCCAAATTTTACTTCCAATTTTCACACACACTTGCAAGAACTCTCTCAAGTTTTGTTCTAATACTTCTTTCCAGTAACTTTACATTCTAAACTTGAGGTAAAAACTCTACTTCAACTCTTATTCAATTCATATATTTATAGCTATCAATATAAGAGTTTATAAACTAGAACATAGTTTAGTTGATTCTAAACTTGTTTGAAAAACTAATCTAATATTTCTAGAGTAACTCTAATAACACTTATTTATATGTATTATTATGTTATATTAAGTTAATATAAGAACTTATAACTTTTACATATGAAGAACACCTTGAAACTTAACATATATCGTTTAATCTCCATTCGGTAAAAAGCGGGCTGTTTTGGGTTGGGAATTAAAAACCTATCTTAGACTTTGAGTTCGAAGCTAAGACTTTGGAAATATGTTAATATATGTAATTAAGACTTTCATTAATTTTTTCATGATTTTAGACAACGTGGAAGTATTTTATCAAAAATCATATATCGGGTGGATGCCGAGATTCTTCCAAATCTGACCACCGGCACAAAAAGAGGGTAAAACTCTAAAAATTACTACTTGAGCTGAACTTTTTGAATTGGTTTTTAAAAATTAACTTCTTAAGAAATCCATAGCAATTTGATTCACTTTAAACGGAGTTGTAATGAATATTTGGCGAGCAAAACAAAATCTGCTAAAATTAACTTTATATGGACGAAATTTATCGTATAAAAGCTATATTAACCATATCCTTGCTAAATTTTCCTATATCCTATATATATTTGGATATGTTATCATTAGTATAACAAAACATTATAATCTTGGTTGATTTCGAGATTGTATATATATAATAATCTTGGTACGCTCCATGACAAAACGTAAACAATACGTTTTGATAAATCCTAAGTCAACAAGTCTCTGGATTGATGCAAGACAATATGTACACAATACGCCGTGGGGTAATTCTAAGATTATATATATATATACCGATTATTGGACTGTTGGATGTTTTGGACTATTATGGACTACTAACAATGGACTACTAACAAAGGACTACTAACAATGGACTATTAACATAAAAATGTTAAAAATTATTATATAAGTATTCTATGAACTTGCTATATTAATTTTATTCACATGTATTATTATCTGAATCGTTATTATTATTATAGGTTCGCGAATCCAAGGACGACAGCCATATTTTTAATAAGTTGAAAACTTGTTATTAATATACTTTTACTACCGTGAGTTATAGTCCCATTTTTACCATCTAATATTTTTGGGCTAAGAATACATGCACTTTATTTGTACGCAATGGACAAAAGTATTTACTCATTTAAATCTACACTGAGTTTAAACCGAAAATCCCTTAACTTTGGTAACTAGTAGCTGCCAGTACATAGGATGTGGACTGGTGGGCGCGAATAATTGTATATGGATCCATAGGGCTTGACATCCCCGTCCGAGCTAGTAGCGCTAGCCTTTTAACGGATGTATGTTATTTGAGTTTACGACACGTTGGTTTGCGTGTATTAAAATGAATAGGGTAATTATTATTATAGCGTTAAGTTTAGTTACCATGGTGCTCTGTTACGTAGAATCTATTGATAAACTTTTGATGAAATCTTGTGGTCCATCTTTATATACTTATGACTCAAGCAATTAAACCTATAACTCACCAACATTTGTGTTGACCTTTTTAGCATGTTTTATTTTCAAGTCCATAGACTGCTTCTGCTATGATGTGCTTGTGGCCTACATGGAGTCTCTCATGCTTTGTTTAAAGTTTATTGCATTCAAAACAAAACTATGTTGTGTAATAAATAATTTGGCTGTGATGTCAACCTGTATTATTAAAACTTATGTATTTTGGGGATTTGCTTATACTTAAGCACTCACCCACATGTTTATAACTTTCTATGTTTAAAAAGTTGTTTAATTAATGAATGCAATATTTTATCAAAACGTATCATATAGAGGTCAAAACCTCACTGTGAAATCAATGAATAACGTACCGCGTCAATAGCGATTTTGAAGGGTCATTGCATATGACCATTATTTTAGGGTCCTAACAGGGTCATGGAAAGGGTCCTAACAGACTACTATTTAGGACCTTTTTGTAATTGTGTCCTATTGACGGAATTTATTTAGGGTCCTAAAAGGTATAACTAATAGGACACTTTTTAAAGGTCCTATCATGACTTGTGACCTTTTTAAAAAGGGTCCTATAATGGGATTAAATAGGATCTTTTAGTAATGGTGTCCTATATGTTGGTTGACGGAATTTATTTATGGTCCTAAAAGGTATAACTAATAGGGCACTTTTTAAAGGTCCTATCATAACTTGCGACCTTTTTAAAAAGGGTCCTATAATGGGATTAATTAGGACTTTTTAGTAATGGTGTCATATATGTTGATTTATGGAATTTATTTAAGGTCCTAAAACGTATAATAGGACACTTTTTAAAAGGTCCTATTAACTCCAACATCATGAACTAGTAATAAACAATCAAGTGTTTTATAAAAAGTGAAGTAATGACTCGAACCCACGACCTCCCCTTTACATACCAACATCCTAACCATTTAACCCATTGTGTTAACCAGAAAGGTTTTTCTTTTTTTTTACATAAAACCGTTAAGAAAGTTGGAGTAATTTCAAAGTTAATAGAACTCCAACAACGGGTCCTATAATGAGATTAAATAGGACCTTTAAGTAATTGTGTCCTATATGTTGATTGACAGAATTTATTTAGGGTCCTAAAATGTATAACTAATATGACGCTTAGTTTTATGGTTTTAATATCATATAGGACACTTATGTTATGGGTTCTATAAAGTACTCTTATACGACACTTAATATTTCGGTCATATTTCATGATTGACGGAATTTATTTAGGGTCCTAAAAGGTATAAGTAATAGGACGCTTAGTTTTATGGTCGTAATATCATATAGGACACTTATATTATGGGTTCTATAAAGTACTCTTATACGACACTTGATATTTCGGTCCTAATTCAATTCATGAATGACGGAATTTATCTAGGGTCCTAAAAAAGAAAAACAAATAGGACGCTTAGTAATATGGTCATAATATAATATAGGACACTTATATTAAGGGTTCTATAAATTAATCTTATACGACACTTGATATTTCGGTCCTAATTCATGAATGACGGAATTTATCTAGGGTCCTAAAAAAGAAAAACTAAGAGGACGCTTAGTATTAGGGTCATAATATCATATAGGGTACTTATATTATGGGTTCTATAAAGTACTCTTATACAAAACTTGATATTTCGGACACAAACATACTAGATCACACATACACAAGGTGTCGTGACCCGTCCTAATCCATCCGGATGAATACAATAACATTTGGTTTCATTGCGAGGTACTGACCTCTATATGATATGCTTTACAAACATTGCATTCAGTTTAGCAGATGAACTCATTTCAAAATATAACCTTTCGATATAAATGACATATGATACCTATAATATGAATGACTAATCTATCATTGACTTAATAAACGTCTTTTTGAACTCGAATGACTTGAATGCAACGTCTTTTGAAATATGCCATGAATGACTCCAAGTAATATCTTTAAATTGAGCAAATGCACAGCGGAAGATTTCTTTCGTACCTGAGAATAAACATGCTTAAATGTGTCAACCAAAAGGTTGGTGAGTTCATAGATTTATCATAAATAATGATTTCAGTAATAGTAATAGACCACAAGATTTCAGTTTCCATAAATATACATACACCGCAGTGTATAAAACCATTCTGCTTATGTTGAGGCTTCAGTTACCAACCTTAACAATAATATAATATATCATCTTTGCTAAGATGGAACATACACCGGTGTTAATAAATAATCCTCAAAGTACTAAACATCCGCCCACTAGCTCTAACGTCTAGTGCAGCCTACAGGATGGGGGTGTCAAGCCCGATAGATCTATCTTTAGGATTCGAGCTTACATGCTCTTATAATATGTAACTAAATTACCTAGTACATCAATCCGCAGAATATCATTTTTAATCACTTGTCTCTATTTCGTAAAGCATATATAAAATATCGTATGTATTCTCAGCCTAAAAATATATATTGTAAAAGTAAGTAAAAAGGGAGCAAATGAAACTCACCATCATAATCATGTATCATAATCTTAACTATCATCTTATCAATCATTATCATCATAAACTCATCATATTAATTCGATTACCATCATAATTATAATCAAAATCCTACGATTTAACATCCTCACAATCGTTACGATGTAGTGACCCGAACTTTTCCATGTTTATATATATATATTAATTGAGATTGATATTTACATGATTAAATGTTTCCAACATGTTAAGTAATCAAACTTGTTAAGACTTGATTAATTGAAATATGTTTCATATAGACAATTGACCACCCAAGTTGACCGGTGATTCACGAACGTTAAAACTTGTAAAAACTATATGATGACATATATATGGATATATATATAGTTAACATGATACTATGATAAGTAAACATATCATTAAGTATATTAACAATGAACTACATATGTAAAAACAAGACTACTAACTTAATGATTTTTAAACGAGACATATATGTAACGATTATCGTTGTAAAGACATTTAATGTATATATATCATATTAAGAGATATTCATACATGATAATATCATGATAATATAATAATTTAAAATCTCATTTGATATTATAAACATTGGGTTAAAAACATTTAACAAGATCGTTAACCTAAAGGTTTCAAAACAACACTTACATGTAACGACTAACGATGACTTAACGACTCAGTTAAAATGTATATACATGTAGTGTTTTAATATGCATTTATACACTTTTGAAAGACTTCAATACACTTATCAAAATACTTCTACTTAACAAAAATGCTTACAATTACATCCTCGTTCAGTTTCATCAACAATTCTACTCGTATGCACCCGTATTCGTACTCGTACAATACACAGCTTTTAGATGTATGTACTATTGGTATATACACTCCAATGATCAGCTCTTAGCAGCCCATGTGAGTCACCTAACACGTGTGGGAACCATCATTTGGCAACTAGCATGAAATATCTCATAAAATTACAAAAATATGAGTAATCATTCATGACTTATTTACATGAAAACAAAATTACATATCCTTTATATCTAATCCATACACCAACGACCAAAAACACCTACAAACACTTTCATTCTTCAATTTTCTTCATCTAATTGATCTCTCTCAATTTCTATCTTCAAGTTCTAAGTGTTCTTCATAAATTCTACAAGTTCTAGTTACATAAAATCAAGAATACTTTCAAGTTTGCTAGCTCACTTCCAATCTTGTAAGGTGATCATCCAACCTCAAGAAATCTTTGTTTCTTACAGTAGGTTATCATTCTAATACAAGGTAATAATCATATTCAAACTTTGGTTCAACTTCTATAACCATAACAATCTTATTTCAAGTGATGATCTTACTTGAACTTGTTTTCGTGTCATGATTCTGCTTCAAGAACTTCGAGCAATCCAAGGATCCGTTGAAGCTAGATCCATTTTTCTCTTTTCCAGTAGGTTTATCCAAGGAACTTAAGGTAGTAATGATGTTCATAACATCATTCAATTCATACATATAAAGCTATCTTATTCGAAGGTTTAAACTTGTAATCACTAGAACATAGTTTAGTTAATTCTAAACTTGTTTGCAAACAAAAGTTAATCCTTCTAACTTGACTTTTAAAATCAACTAAACACATTTTCTATATCTATATGATATGCTAACTTAATGATTTAAAACCTGGAAACACGAAAAACACCGTAAAACCGGATTTACGCCGTCGTAGTAACACCGCGGGCTGTTTTGGGTTAGTTAATTAAAAACTATGATAAACTTTGATTTAAAAGTTGTTATTTTGAGAAAATGATTTTTATTATGAACATGAAACTATATCCAAATATTATGGTTAAACTCAAAGTGGAAGTATGTTTTATAAAATGGTCATCTAGACGTCGTTCTTTCGACTGAAATGACTACCTTTACAAAAACGACTTGTAACTTATTTTTTCGACTATAAACTTATACTTTTTCTGTTTAGATTCATAAAATAGAGTTCAATATGAAACCATAGCAATTTGATTCACTCAAAACGGATTTAAAATGAAGAAGTTATGGGTAAAACAAGATTGGATAATTTTTCTCATTTTAGCTACGTAAAAATTGGTAACAAATCTATTCCAACCATAACTTAATCAACTTGTATTGTATGTTATGTAATCTTGAGATACCATAGACACGTATACAATGTTTCGACCTATCATGTCGACACATCTATATATATTTCGGAACAACCATAGACACTCTATATGTGAATGTTGGAGTTAGCTATACAGGGTTGAGGTTGATTCCAAAATATATATAGTTTGAGTTGTGATCAATACTGAGATACGTATACACTGGGTCGTGGATTGATTCAAGATAATATTTATCGATTTATTTCTGTACATCTAACTGTGGACAACTAGTTGTAGATTACTAACGAGGACAGCTGACTTAATAAACTTAAAACATCAAAATATATTAAAAGTGTTGTAAATATATTTTGAACATACTTTGATATATATGTATAAATTGTTATAGGTTCGTGAATCAACCAGTGGCCAAGTCTTACTTCCCGACGAAGTAAAAATCTGTGAAAGTGAGTTATAGTCCCACTTTTAAAATCTAATATTTTTGGGATGAGAATACATGCAGGTTTTATAAATGATTTACAAAATAGACACAAGTACGTGAAACTACATTCTATGGTTGAATTATCGAAATCGAATATGCCCCTTTTTATTAAGTCTGGTAATCTAAGAATTAGGGAACAGACACCCTAATTGACGCGAATCCTAAAGATAGATCTATCGGGCCCAACAAGCCCCATCCAAAGTACCGGATGCTTTAGTACTTCGAAATTTATATCATATCCGAAGGGTGTCCCGGAATGATGGGGATATTCTTATATATGCATCTTGTTAATGTCGGTTACCAGGTGTTCACCATATGAATGACTTTTATCTCTATGTATGGGATGTGTATTGAAATATGAAATCTTGTGGTCTATTATTATGATTTGATATATATAGGTTAAACCTATAACTCACCAACATTTTTGTTGACGTTTTAAGCATGTTTATTCTCAGGTGATTATTAAGAGCTTCCGCTGTCGCATACTTAAATAAGGACGAGATTTGGAGTCCATGCTTGTATGATATTGTGTAAAAACTGCATTCAAGAAACTTATTTTATTGTAACATATTTGTATTGTAAACCATTATGTAATGGTCGTGTGTAAACAGGATATTTTAGATTATCATTATTTGATAATCTACGTAAAGCTTTTTAAACCTTTATTGATGAAATAAAGGTTATGGTTTGTTTTAAAATGAATGCAGTCTTTAAAAAACGTCTCATATAGAGGTCAAAACCTCGCAACGAAATCAATTCATATGGAACGTTTTTAATCAATAAGAACGGGACATTTCAGTTGGTATCCGAGCGTTGGTCTTAGAGAACCAGAATTTTGCATTAGTGTGTCTTATCGAGTTTGTTAGGATGCATTAGTAAGTCTGGACTTCGACCGTGTTTACTTGAAAAATGATTGCTTAACAAATTTTGTTGGAAACTATATATTTTTAACATGTGAATATTATGTGATATATTAATCTCTTAACGCGTTTGATATTATGTGATAGATGTCTACCTCTAGAACAAGTCCCATTGACTCACCTAATAATAATGAAGAGTCAAATGTAAATTGGAATGATTCGTGGACTGATTCACAAGTTCCCGAAGAGGAACCGGAAGAAGAGTCGGAACCGGAAGAAGAATCGGAACCGGAAGAAGAATCGGAACCGGATGAAGAAATAGAACCGGTGGGGGAAATAATAAAACGGTTAAGTAAAAGAAAATCCTCAACTAACCGACCAAGGTTAATTATGGTCAATGGTGTTTCTACCAAGGAAGCAAAATATTGGGAGGATTACCAATTCTCCGATGAATCGGATTCCGACGAGAATTCCGATGATGTTATAGAAATTACCCCAACTGAATTTAAAAAGGTAAAAGAAAATAATAAGGGAAAGGGCATAAAAATAGAGAAATCTAATTCCAACCCCGATGAACTTTATATGTATCGTCAACCCCCGAAGTCCTTAAGTTGTAACAATGACCCAGGAACCTCTAAACCACCAGGTTTTTCTAAACCGTTGTGGAAAATAACAGCTAGTATTAGGGGAACATCATATATCCCTAGAAACTTGGCAAAACGAACCAAAACCGAAAAAGAAGAAACAAGCGAGTCGGAATAAGATAGTTGTATTCGTGTGGTGTAATATATGTAATATAGTGTGCTTATGCTTTATGATATATGTAAAAATTGCTTGTATTAATAAGTATTTTTTTTATGAATCTAACTCTTGTCTATTTTACAGTATAAAAACACAAAATGGATAGACAACCCAATATTTTAAGAGACCTACCCGGAGACATGATTGATGAAATCTTGTCTAGAGTCGGTCAGAATTCTTCGGCACAACTATTTAAGGCGAGATCAGTTTGTAAGACATTCGAAGAACGTTCCAAGAATGCCTTGGTTTATAAAAGGCTTTCGTTCGAAAGATGGGGGATATCACATTGGGAAATCCATAAGTTACGATGTGTTTACTTTGACGCATATATTGCGGGGAACCCAAATGCTATTTTACGCAATGGGTTAAGAAATTATTTTGACTCAATATATCCAAATATTGGACTTCGTGATTTAGAAAAAGCGGCTAACATGCAACATAAAGAAGCATGTTATGCTTACGGATTAGTAATGTTCGCTTCTCACCAAAGTGAGAACAAGAACATCGGGCTACAACTATTAAACAAAACGTTCCCCCAAGTGACGGAGTCGGTAATTGGGGTAAGAAATGAGGTTTTTAGATTGTTACGGGACTGTTGGACATTACGTAACCCTCGTCCCTTTGACGACGTTACAACACGCTGTCTTATCAACGGCCATAACGGTTATGTTCCACAAGACCAAGGATGGGAAGTAATCCTAGTAAAACCAGAATGCATGACTTGTTTCTGGACGTATGAATTACGTGTCTTTATTGCCTTTGCTGAACGACTTGTGTACTAGCTAGAATTATCTTCACAACCATCTTGTATCAAATTTATTGTGTGCTATATTTCATGCTATATGTAAAATAAGCGGTATTGTAAGTTTGTAAAATATTGTGTAAAAGTTTGAACGCGAAATATTATTATAATCAGTTTTTCATATAGAATTGTAGTAGTTGATGTAGTGACCCGAACTTTTCCATGATTATATATATTAATTGAGATTGATATTTACATGACTAAATGTTTCCAACATGTTAAGCAATCAAACTTGTTAAGACTTGATTAATTGAAATATGTTTCATATAGACAATTGACCACCCAAGTTGACCGGTGATTCACGAACGTTAAAACTTGTAAAAACTATACGATGACATATATATGGTTATATATATAGTTAACATATTTTTATTATAAGTATGTATCTCATTAGGTATTTTAACAATGAGTTATATACATAAAAATGAGACTATTAATTTAAGAAACTCGAAAACGATATATATAACGATTATCGTTATAACAACGTCTTACTAGGTACATATGAATCATATTAAGATATTGATACACTTGGTTAATTATGTTAAATGATAAGTAAATATATTATTAAGTGTATTAACAATGAAATACATATGTAAAAATAAGACTACTAACTTAATGATTTCGAAACGAGACATATATGTAACGATTATCGTTGTAACGACATTTAACTGTATATACATCATACTAAGATATATTATATATCATAATATCATGATAATATAATAATTTAACATCTCATTTGTTATAATAAACAATGGGTTAACAACATTCAACAAGATCGTTAACCTAAAGGTTTCAAAACAACATTTACATGTAACGACTAACGATGACTTAACGACTCAGTTAAAATGTATATACATGTAGTGTTTTAATATGTATTCACACACTTTTGAAAGACTTCAATACACTTATCAAAATACTTCTACTTAACAAAAATGCTTACAATTACATCCTCGTTCAGTTTCATCAACAATTTTACTCGTATGCACCCGTATTCGTACTCGTACAATACACAGCTTTTAGATGTATGTACTATTGGTATATACACTCCAATGATCAGCTCTTAGCAGCCCATGTGAGTCACCTAACAAATGTGGGAACCATCATTTGGCAACTAGCATGAAATATCTCATAAAATTACAAAAATATGAGTAATCATTCATGACTTATTTACATGAAAACAAAATTACATATCCTTTATATCTAATCCATACACCAACAACCAAAAACACCAACAAACACTTTCATTCTTCAATTTTCTTCATCTAATTTATCTCTCTCAAGTTCTATCTTCAAGTTCTAAGTGTTCTTCATATATTTTACAAGTTCTAGTTGCATAAAATCAAGAATACTTTCAAGTTTGCTAGCTCACTTCCAATCTTGTAAGGTGATCATCCAACCTCAAGAAATCTTTGTTTCTTACAGTAGTTTATCATTCTAATACAAGGTAATAATCATATTCAAACTTTGGTTCAATTTCTATAACTATAACAATCTTATTTCAAGTGATGATCTTACTTGAACTTGTTTTCGTGTCATGATTCTGCTTCAAGAACTTCGAGCCATCCAAGGATCCGTTGAAGCTAGATCCATTTTTCTCTTTTCCAGTAGGTTTATCCAAGTAACTTAAGGTAGTAATGATGTTCATAACATCATTCGATTCATACATATAAAGCTATCTTATTCGAAGGTTTAAACTTGTAATCACTAGAACATAGTTTAGTTAATTCTAAACTTGTTCGCACACAAAAGTTAATCCTTCTAACTTGACTTTTAAAATCAACTAAACACATTTTCTATATCTATATGATATGCTAACTTAATGATTTAAAACCTGGAAACACGAAAAACACCGTAAAACCGGATTTACGCCGTCGTAGTAACACCGCGGGCTGTTTTGGGTTAGTTAATTAAAAACTATGATAAACTTTGATTTAAAAGTTGTTATTCTGAGAAAATGATTTTTATTATGAACATGAAACTATATCCAAAAATTATGCTTAAACTCAAAGTGGAAGTATGTTTTCTAAAACGGTCATCTAGACGTCGTTCTTTCGACTGAAATGACTACCTTTACAAAAATGACTTGTAACTTATTTTTCCGACTATAAACCTATACTTTTTCTGTTTAGATTCATAAAATAAAGTTCAATATGAAACCATAGCAATTTGATTCACTCAAAACGGATTTAAAATGAAGAAGTTATGGGTAAAACAAGATTGGATAATTTTTCTCATTTTAGCTACGTGAAAATTGGTAACAAATCTATTCCAACCATAACTTAATCAACTTGTATTGTATATTATGTAATCTTGAGATACCATAGACACGTATACAATATTTCGACCTATCATGTCGACACATCTATATATATTTCGGAACAACCATAGACACTCTATATGTGAATGTTGGAGTTAGCTATACAGGGTTGAGGTTGATTCCAAAATATATATAGTTTGAGTTGTGATCAATACTGAGATACGTATACACTGGGTCGTGGATTGATTCAAGATAACATTTATCGATTTATTTCTGTACATCTAATTGTGGACAACAAGTTGTAGGTTACTAACGAGGACAGCTGACTTAATAAACTTAAAACATCAAAATATATTAAAAGTGTTGTAAATATATTTTGAACATACTTTGATATATATGTATATATTGTTATAGGTTCGTGAATCAACCAGTGGCCAAGTCTTACTTCCCGACGAAGTAAAAATCTGTGAAAGTGAGTTATAGTCCCACTTTTAAAATCTAATATTTTTGGGATGAGAATACATGCAGGTTTTATAAATGATTTACAAAATAGACACAAGTACGTGAAACTATATTCTATGGTTGAATTATCGAAATCGAATATGCCCCTTTTTATTAAGTCTGGTAATCTATGAATTAGGGAACAGACACCCTAATTGACGCGAATCCTAAAGATAGATCTATTGGGCCTAACAAACCCCATCCAAAGTACCGGATGCTTTAGTACTTCGAAATTTATATCATATCCGAAGGGTGTCCCGGAATGATGGGGATATTCTTATATATGCATCTTGTTAATGTCGGTTACCAGGTGTTCACCATATGAATGATTTTTATCTCTATGTATGGGATGTGTATTGAAATATGAAATCTTGTGGTCTATTATTATTATGATTTGATATATATAGGTTAAACCTATAACTCACCAACATTTTTGTTGACGTTTTAAGCATGTTTATTCTCAGGTGATTATTAAGAGCTTCCGCTGTCGCATACTTAAATAAGGACGAGATTTGGAGTCCATGCTTGTATGATATTGTGTAAAAACTGCATTCAAAAAAAAACTTATTTTGTTGTAACATATTTGTATTGTAAACCATTATGTAATGGTCGTGTGTAAACAGGATATTTTAGATTATCAGTATTTGATAATCTACGTAAAGTTTTTTTAAAACCTTTATCTATGAAATAAAGGTTATGGTTTGTTTTAAAAATGAATGCAGTCTTTGAAAAACGTCTCATATAGAGGTCAAAACCTCGCAACGAAATCAATTAATATGGAACGTTTTTAATCAATAAGAACGGGACATTTCAGTTGAATTGTATATTAGCTACTAAGTATGAACTTAACGGGTAGGTACTACCCGAATTTAAACTTATAAAACGCTAATATGAAGAAAAAGCTTTTATAAATGAGTCCATATTATGTTACGAAATACTATTAACTACTCTTAATATTCTGTATGATTAACTTGTTCCATTTGACTATTTTGAAGGAAATGGCACCGACTACTCGACACACCGTGAATATGAATGAAGAGGAATTCCGTACTGTTCTAGCTTCAAACATAGCCGCAGTACAGGCTGCGCTACATACCAACAATAACCTTAGATCTAGCAGTACAGGAAATCATGTAGGATGCACCTACAAAGAATTCACTGCCTGCAAACCTTTGGAATTTGATGGAACCGAAGGACCGATCAGATTGAAACGGTGGACCGAGAAGGTCGAATCGGTGTTTGCCATAAGTAAGTGTACTGAAGAGGACAAAGTGAAGTACGCTACACATACCTTCACAGGTTCTGCGTTAACATGGTGGAATACCTATCTAGAGCAAGTGGGACAAGACGATGCGTACGCACTACCGTGGTCAGCATTCAAGCACTTGATGAACGAGAAGTACCGTCCCAGAACCGAGGTCAATAAGCTCAAGACAGAACTTAGAGGGTTATGAACCCAAGGATTTGATATTACCATGTACGAAAGACGATTCACAGAATTGTGCCTATTGTGTCCGGGAGCATTCGAAGATGAGGAAGAGAAGATTGACGCGTTTGTGAAAGGATTACCGGAAAGAATCCAAGAAGATATAAGTTCACACGATCCCGCCTCCATACAACAGGCATGTAGAATGGCTCACAAACTAGTGAACCAGATTGAAGAAAGAATTAAAGAACAGACTGCTGAAGAGGCCAATGTGAAGCAAGTCAAAAGAAAGTGGGAGGAAAACGGTGATAAGAATCACCAATACAATAACAACAGCAATTACAACAATAATCGCAACAATTATCCCAACAATCGCAACATCAATCGCAACTACAACAAACGCCCCAACAATAACAACAACAACAACAACAACAACAACAACAACAACAACAACAACAACAACAACAACAACAGCAGCAACTACAACAATCATCCCAACAACAATAATTACCGCAACAACAACAACAATCAGAAGCAGCTATGCCAAAGGTGTGAAAAGTATCACTCGGGGTTCTGCACTAAATTTTGCAACAAGTGTAAAAGAAATGGTCATAGCGCGGTGAAGTGTGAGGTCTACGGACTAGGGGTTAATAGAACGAAAGGAATAAATGGTGTCGGAACGAGTAATGGCGGAGCAAGTAGTGTCGGAGCAAGTTATGCCAATGTAGTTTGTTATAAATGTGGAAAACCGGGCCACATTATTAGAAATTGCCCGAACCAGGAGAACACGAATGGACAAGGCCGTGGAAGAGTTTTCAATATTAATGCGGCAGAGGCACTGGAAGACCCGGAGCTTGTTACGGGTACGTTTCTTATAGACAATAAATCTGCTTACGTTTTATTTGATTCGGGTGCGGATAGAAGCTATATGAGTAGAGATTTTTGTGCTAAATTAAGTTGTCCATTGACGCCTTTGGATAGTAAATTTTTACTCGAATTAGCAAATGGTAAATTAATTTCAGCAGATAATATATGTCGGAATCGAGAAATTAAACTGGTTAGCGAAACATTTAAGATTGATTTGATACCAGTAGAGTTAGGGAGTTTTGATGTGATAATCGGTATGGACTGGTTGAAAGAAGTGAAAGCAGAGATCGTTTGTTACAAAAATGCAATTCGCATTATACGAGAAAAAGGAAAACCCTTAATGGTGTACGGAGAAAAGGGCAACACGAAGCTACATCTTATTAGTAATTTGAAGGCACAAAAACTAATAAGAAAAGGTTGCTATGCTGTTCTAGCACACGTCGAGAAAGTACAAACTGAAGAAAAGAGCATCAATGATGTTCCCATTGCAAAAGAATTTCCCGATGTATTTCCGAAAGAATTACCGGGATTACCCCCACATCGATTCGTTGAATTTCAAATAGATCTTGTACCAGGAGCTGCACCAATAGCTCGTGCTCCTTACAGACTCGCACCCAGCGAGATGAAAGAACTGCAAAGCCAATTACAAGAACTTTTAGAGCGTGGTTTCATTCGACCAAGCACATCACCGTGGGGAGCTCCTGTTTTGTTTGTCAAGAAGAAAGATGGTACATTCAGGTTGTGTATCGACTACCGAGAGTTGAACAAACTTACCATCAAGAACCGCTACCCACTACCGAGAATCGATGACTTATTTGATCAACTACAAGGCTCGTCTGTTTATTCAAAGATTGACTTACGTTCCGGGTATCATCAAATGCGGGTGAAAGAAGATGATATTCCAAAGACTGCTTTCAGAACACGTTACGGTCATTACGAGTTTATGGTCATGCCGTTTGGTTTAACTAATGCACCAGCTGTGTTCATGGACCTTATGAACCGAGTGTGTGGACCATACCTTGACAAGTTTGTCATTGTTTTCATTGATGACATACTTATTTACTCAAAGAATGACCAAGAACACGGTGAACATTTGAGAAAGGTGTTAGAAGTATTGAGGAAGGAAGAATTGTACGCTAAGTTTTCAAAGTGTGCATTTTGGTTGGAAGAAGTTCAATTCCTCGGTCACATAGTGAACAAAGAAGGTATTAAGGTGGATCCGGCAAAGATAGAAACTGTTGAAAAGTGGGAAACCCCGAAAACTCCGAAACATATACGCCAGTTTTTAGGACTAGCTGGTTACTACAGAAGGTTCATCTAAAACTTTTCCAGAATAGCAAAACCCTTGACTGCATTAATGCATAAAGGGAAGAAATTTGAATGGAATGATGAACAAGAGAAAGCGTTTCAGTTATTGAAGAAAAAGCTAACTACGGCACCTATATTGTCATTGCCTAAAGGGAATGATGATTTTGTGATTTATTGTGACGCATCAAAGCAAGGTCTCGGTTGTGTATTAATGCAACGAACGAAGGTGATTGCTTATGCGTCTAGACAATTGAAGATTCACGAACAAAATTATATGACGCATGATTTGGAATTAGGCGCGGTTGTTTTTGCATTAAAGACTTGGAGGCACTACTTACATGGGGTCAAAAGTATTATATATGTAGGGATTTAACAAGTTTGATAAGTCTTAAAACCTTTTAAGAATCATAATAAACGGAAGCGTGTAATTCACCAAATTTAAACTTGTTATCTTTAAACCAATTAAAGCTAAATCCCTTCTTGGATCAAGTTGTGAATATTATGCTTACTAATTAACAAGAAAAGATAGAATTTTATACCTCCTTAAACTAAGTTTAAGGGCTGAAAATTGCTTGAATGATGATGAGAAAGATGATGAAACAAAGTACCAACACACCCTTGTATTGGCTAGACTTTAAGCACCTTGAATCCTAGCTTCAAACCCTCTTTCTTCTCTTTGTAAAAACCGAACAGTAGCACCTCTGAAAAGTGCAGAAACTAATGAAGGAGATGATGAGAATGTAGCCTCTAACTTGAAGCCTCAAGTGTGTTATACCCCAAGCAATAACCCCAACACCTTTGCCTTTAGTTAGGGTTTGATTGACACTTAAAATGAACTTGAAAAAGCAAACTTAGAACCCCCTTTTGGTCCCTAAACAGCCACGGCAGTAGCAGCAGCTATATGCTGTATTTTTCTGCTTTTTTTTCACACTTGAGAATGTGTATGCATGTATATCTTTAGTCTTTGGTCAAGGGACATACATATGTGTAATTGTGTCATAGAAAGCAACAAGAATAAGCATGGGATGACATTTCTTGGGGCTCCAAAATCTGCACATTCCATATATATATTTTATACCAAGATTTATTTTATAAAACTTGCAATTATTTTATAAAACTTGTATAAAATAAAAGTGTATTTGTTACTTGTAATAATTTTATAAACCATTTTATAAAATATAACACAAAATAATTATTTAAACCTATAAATAATTAAATCCACATCATATATAAATTATCCAAATAATTTATCTCAAGTGATTATAATTTAGAAAACCGATTTTCTAAAGTTCAAGTGTCGCGTATTCATTTAACAATCCAGCCGTTAAAATGAATACATATAAAGTGTTGGTAAGCTTGTTATTGGGTATGATCCGACTTGGATCGTAACATAGTGGCCACGTTAATTTAATATGTCTCTCGGGCATACGAAATACCTTCAATCTCCCACTTGCACGAGAAACATAAGAAATTAATGCAAGTGATGGATACCACCTAACTACCGTCCATCACCCCCAATATGTTATGACTTTGTGCCATTCAATAACATCATCCTTTTCGAGTTCCCGTCTCGAACATGAATAGGTGAATCTTTCATTATTTCCTTTCGTCCAAGATGTCATGTTAAATCCAAGAGATACAGAGTGATCACTCTCTTATAGATTTAACTTTATCAGGCCTTAGACATCTGACTCTCAACGAATAAGAGGGACAAATTCCATCTTGACTACATACGTCCAAGATATACACTTTACATTATACCTGAGTTCTCCCTTATGTACTACCATATTTCAGAATAGCGAAGGAAAGAATCAAGGCACAATATTTGGTGAATATCTGAACCCAATATGTATCTCAGGTCAGAGGATACAATGATATTCTCCTTTACTCAAGATTACATGTGATCAACCACAAAGGCTCTATACAGTAATTCTTGAGAGCGGGTCTTCCAATATTTGTATCCCACAAATATCTATGAACCTTGGTTGCAACCTTGCCCCACATTCAACCTGAATGTATACCAATCCGAGTTCATAATAGTTTAAACCTCACACTTGTTTCCACAAATGTGATCGACTACGGAATTTAGAATAATAGTTTATTCATGGATAAAATATGCAAAATTGGAACATGACTCATAATTAAATTAATACCATAATTATATTAATGAGTTTGAACTAATTCGTTCCGTTACAATACATAAAATAGATCATTTCCAATCACTAGAATATCGAAGCCCCAATGCACAAACATGTCCCTCATGTTTTGGCCCATGTAAAAGCTTCGTGAGTGGATCCGCAACATTTTGATTTGTGTGAACTTTGTGAATACATATCTTTCCCTTTTCAACCTCATCCCTGATGTAGTTGAATCTCCGCTCAATGTGACGAGTCTTTTGATGAGCACGAGGTTCCTTGATTTGAGCAATCGCACCCTCGTTGTCATAAAAGATCTCAAGAGGGTCCTGAATGGAAGGGACCACTCCTAAGTCGTCTATGAATTTCTTCATCCATGCAGCTTCCTGAGCTGCCAGTGAGGCGGCAATGTACTCTGACTCTGTAGTGGATAACGCAACAACCTCCTGTTTCGAACTCTTCCAAGAGACCGCACCACCATTTAACATGAAGACATAACCGGATTGTGATCGAGAGTCATCTCGATCAGTTTGGAAACTCGCGTCCACGTAACCTTTTACAGCGAGTTCCTCCTCACCAGACCCATATATTAGAAACATATCCTTAGTCCTCCTAAGGTATTTCAATATACTTTTAACAGCAATCCAATGACTGTTTCCTGGGTTATTCTGGTATCTACTTGTCAAGCTTAGAGCGCATGACACATCCGGTCTAGTACATATCATTGCATACATGATAGACCCAATAGCAGATGCGTATGGGACTTTCTTCATTCTCTCTTGTTCATCTTTCGTGGTAGGACACTGAGATGAACTGAGAACGGTTCCTTTTTGAATAGGTACCAAACCTTTCTTAGAGTTTTCCATCTTGAACCTTTTCAAGATTTTGTCAATGTATGTACTTTGACTTAAACCTATCAATCTCTTGGATCTATTCCTATAGATCCCAATCCCCAATATGTATTGTGCTTCTCCAAGATCCTTAATGGAGAAGCAACCTTTTAGCCAAGTTTTGACCTCTTGCATTGTGGTTATATCATTCCCAAACAATAATATATCATCCACATATAGCACAAGGAACATTATAGAGCTCCCACTAGCCTTCTTGTATACACAAGCTTCATCACCATTTTTAATGAAGCCAAATTTCTTTGCCTCTTCATTAAAACGATGATTCCACATTCTAGATGCTTGTTTCAATCCGTAGATTGATTTCTTTAACTTGCATACCTTTTTAGGATTTTTCGGATCAACAAAACCTTCGGGCTGTACCATATAAACATCTTCCTCAAGATATCCATTTAGGAAAGCGGTTTTGACATCCATTTGCCATATTTCATAGTCATAGTGAGCAGCAATGGCAAATAATATCCTAATAGACTTTAGCATTGCCACTGGCGAGAAAGTTTCATCATAATCAATCCCTTGAGTTTGAGTGAAACCTTTTGCTACAAGTCTAGCTTTGTATGTATCCAAGTTTCCATGTATGTCGGTTTTCATTTTGAAAAGCCATTTACAATCAACTAGCCTAGAGCCAGGAGGTTGCGTAACAAGTTCCCAAACTTGGTTGTCATACATGGATTGCATCTCAGATTTCATGGCTTCCTGCCATTTATCTTTATCAATCCTTGATAAAGCATCTTGGTAGTTTGTTGGTTCATCCAAATCAACCATATAGCAACCATCTATGAGAAAACCATATCTCTCAGGAGGATTTCTAATCCTACCAGATCTACGAATGTCTTGTGTATTTTGATCATCCATTTGATCACTATCAACATTTTCATGTTGAGTGCTAGTGTCAACCAATTGTGTATCATCTATTTGATCTTGAACCTCTTCAAGATCTATCTTACTTTCACTATTTCCTTCCATTAGGAACTTAGTTTCAAGGAATTCCGCCTTCCGAGCAACAAATACATTTTGTTCAGATGGATCATAGAAATAGTATCCCATATCATCCTTGGGATATCCTATGAAGATACACTTCGTGGATCGAGCATTCAACTTATTAGGGACGTAACGCTTAGGATAAGCTTCACATCCCCATATTTTTAAGTATGATAGAGAAGGAGGTTTTCCAAACCACATCTCGTGAGGAGTTCGTTCCACTTTCTTGGTTGGGGCCATATTTAAAATACGAGCCGCGGAGCTTAGACAATAACCCCAAAATGATAGAGGTAACGAGCTTCTTGCCATCATAGATCGAACCATATCCATTAGGGTTCGGTTCCTCCTTTCGGAAACTCCATTAAGTTGGGGTGTTCCGGGTGGAGTAAGTTGTGAGATAATCCCACAACTCCTAAGATGATCTTGGAAAGCATCGCTTAGGTATTCACCTCCTCTGTCGGTACGAAGTACCTTAATTGTCTTATTGAGTTGATTTTGTACTTCGTTTTGATATTCTTTGAATGCTTCAAACGTTTCGTCCTTGTGTCTTAATAAGTAGACATATCCGAAACGACTAAAGTCATCAATGAAAGTAACGAAGTATCTTTCACCATTCCTAGTCATGGGCTTAAAGGGTCCACATACATCCGAATGTATTAATCCCAATAAGTCTTTAGCCCTTTCATAGGTCCCTTTGAAAGGCGCTTTAGTCATTTTGCCTTGTAAACAAGATTCACATACATCAAATGAGTCCATTTCATTTGATTTCAAAAGTCCATTCCTTTGAAGTGTATGCATACGATTCTTGTTTATGTGACCAAGGCGACAATGCCATAAGTAAGAATCACTCAAATCCCTTTTGAGTTTCTTGGTGCTAGTATGGTACATTGAGCTACTAGATGATGCATCATCATGAACCAATTCATAAATTCCATTTGAAGGCGAAGCCTTGAAATAGAATACATTATCTAAATAAACATGGATATCATCATTAACAAAATTAAGATTAAAACCACATTGTTTTAAGCGAGAAATAGAAATAATGTTTCTACACAAATCCGGAGCATACAAAACATTTTCTAAAATAAGTTCCAATCCGCTTGGAAGCTTCAAAACAAAATCTCCTTGAGCTTTAACATGCACCTTTGCACCATTGCCCATATAGAGACTTGATGTTCCCGCCATATGATCACTTCTTTTGAACCCCTGCAAAGAATTGCAAATATGAGTTCCACATCCTGTGGCTAATACCCATGTATTAGAAGAAGTAATATTAAGCTCAATATATACCATATATATGTTACCTGAGGTTTGCCCTGCATCCCTCTTGTCCTTCAACTCCTTAAGATAGACCGGGCAATTTCGCTTCCAGTGACCCATTTCACCGCAACCGAAACACGGGTCTTCTTTGGGGTTTGCCTTCTCAGCTACCTTTTGCTTCTTAGCCTTGTTGATGGTTGGGGTAACCATCTTCCCCTTCCCTTTGCCTTGATAGGCGGGTCCTTTTCTCTTAGCCACCTTTGGCTTAGAGGTCTTACCTTTGGATCCACCTTGATCGATTGCTAACACGGGTAAAGCCCTTTTACCCATGCTAGTTTCCGCCGTTCTAAGCATACCGTGAAGCTCACCTATGCTTTTATCCATCCCATTCATATTGTAATTAATTACAAATTGATCAAACCTTTTTGATAGGGAGTTAAGGATAAGATCGGTGGCTAACTCATTTGATATGTTTAGGTTAAGACGGTTAGCACGATCAATAAGGCTTTTCATCTTAAGCACATAAGATGAAACCGATTGGGTATCGTCCATACGACAAGCATGTAGCGCCCGAACGGTCTCGAAACGCTCGACACGCGCTTGTTGAAGGAACATCTCCTTCAATTGCGTTATCATGTCGTATGCACTATGATGCTCGAAATCCTTTTGGAGTTCGGGAATCATAGTCCCAAGCATTAGGCATGAGACTTGAAGGGAGTCGCGGCAATACTTATCGTAAAAAGCCATTGCCTCCTCATCATCCTCATCCGGTTGATCGGGAATGGGGTCCTCAAGTACATACGCTTTATCCTCTTGTTTGAGGACAATCCGAAGATTGCAGAACCAATCCATAAAGTTGGTATGGTTGAGTTTGTCTTTCTCTAAGAGAGACCTTAATGATAGGTTGTTTAGGTTAAGTGGTGCGTTTGGTATGTTGTTGTTGTTATTGGCGGCCATCTACAAAATTAACAAAGTTCGTTTAAGTATCGATTTTAATTTAACATTCAATACCCTTTAAATCAAATTGAACTATTAAATTCTAGAATCCAACGGTAAACCAAATTTCGGTTAGGTGACCTTTATCCCGCAATTTGATTTAGCTAGGTAGTCAATAAATGACAATTGCAATCCATTTGCAACTTCTAGAGTATGGGATCATGCAATCCTTTTGCATGGCATATTTATCCCATCAACGCCTATTTGTTCCTCATGCTTCGGTGACCCTAAGTTCATGATTCCCAAATCAAGTCGTCCTACTTGTATAGACTTGTAAATTCAGCATACATGTGGTTAGGTGACCTTTATCCCACAAGCATGCGAAATTTACCTTAATCATATTAGTTTGCTCATAACGGTTAGGTGACCTTTATCCCATTATGAGTTCCCTAGTACTTTTAAGTGTCACACAATAGGATGGCGTTTAACTTGTTTGCCTTGTAATAAGGGATTTTAAGTTTTCATTAATTCTAGTTTGAGAAAACTTTAATGTCATACACCAACATGCATTTAGTGTATGGTACTTATGAAAAACCAATTTCATGTCTTGTAATATGCCAATTACTTGATATAAACCATTTTATATATATGTGATCCTTTTCTTGTTCTTAATAACCATTTATTAAGGTCTTTAGATGCTTTTAATTTAACCAATTAAATTGTCGTTTTGCATGTACTTAGTACGTCTAATTTAACCAATTAAATTGTCGTTTTGTTTGATGTTATCTTGTGATTAATTGTATCAACCAAACATACAAAACAATAATCATACAAACAACCACACATGCAAAATAAGTGTGTTCACAATCTAGCCATTTTGGTGGACATTTGTTTAGCCGAAAACAAATGTCACCGGGTTAAGGGGTAATAATACAAAGTAGGAGATAGCAATCTCCCACTTAACCTTGCATCCATATGCTCCTTGTGTTCTTCAAGTCTTCATCATCTTGTATCTTCATTTTTACAAAATATGTATCCTAATACATTTTATCTAGAAAATGAAAATACAACCTAATTTATTTTACATACCAAATATAAAATAAAATTACATAGCCTTATGAATGAACTATTACATGCCAAATGAATAAATATTACAACCAAATGAATCATACAAATCATTCAAACATTCAACCAAACACAAGGTCAAGGCATAGATTGTGAACTTTAACATGCAACCAAGTATGATCAAAAGAGAGAGTCCAAAACCCATTTTTGGACTTCAAAACTTTCGGCCATTTTGAGTAACCCACCCAAACCCATGAATTTTTGCATTCTTCTTTCATGCATGTACTTAGAATGCAAAGTTGATGGGTTTTAAAGCAACAATTCGAAGTATATTTCAACAACTTCGGCTCTAGATACCATTGTAGGGATTTAACAAGTTTGATAAGTCTTAAAACCTTTTAAGAATCATAATAAACGGAAGCGTGTAATTCACCAAATTTAAACTTGTTATCTTTAAACCAATTAAAGCTAAATCCCTTCTTGGATCAAGTTGTGAATATTATGCTTACTAATTAACAAGAAAAGATAGAATTTTATACCTCCTTAAACTAAGTTTAAGGGCTGAAAATTGCTTGAATGATGATGAGAAAGATGATGAAACAAAGTACCAACACACCCTTGTATTGGCTAGACTTTAAGCACCTTGAATCCTAGCTTCAAACCCTCTTTCTTCTCTTTGTAAAAACCGAACAGCAGCACCTCTGAAAAGTGCAGAAACTAATGAAGGAGATGATGAGAATGTAGCCTCTAACTTGAAGCCTCAAGTGTGTTATACCCCAAGCAATAACCCCAACACCTTTGCCTTTAGTTAGGGTTTGATTGACACTTAAAATGAACTTGAAAAAGCAAACTTAGAACCCCCTTTTGGTCCCTAAACAGCCACGGCAGTAGCAGCAGCTATATGCTGTATTTTTCTGCTTTTTTTTCACACTTGAGAATGTGTATGCATGTATATCTTTAGTCTTTGGTCAAGGGACATACATATGTGTAATTGTGTCATAGAAAGCAACAAGAATAAGCATGGGATGACATTTCTTGGGGCTCCAAAATCTGCACATTCCATATATATATTTTATACCAAGATTTATTTTATAAAACTTGCAATTGTTTTATAAAACTTGTATAAAATAAAAGTGTATTTGTTACTTGTAATAATTTTATAAACCATTTTATAAAATATAACACAAAATAATTATTTAAACCTATAAATAATTAAATCCACATCATATATAAATTATCCAAATAATTTATCTCAAGTGATTATAATTTAGAAAACCGATTTTCTAAAGTTCAAGTGTCGCGTATTCATTTAACAATCCAGTCGTTAAAATAAATACATATAAAGTGTTGGTAAGCTTGTTATTGGGTATGACCCGACTTGGATTGTAACATAGTGGCCACGTTAATTTAATATGTCTCTCGGGCATACGAAATACCTTCAATATATACCGACCACAAAAGTCTTCAACACATATTTAATCAGAAACAACTGAATATGAGGCAGCGTAGGTGGATTGAATTATTGAATGATTACGACTTTGAGATTCGTTACCACCTGGGGAAGGCAAATGTGGTAGCCGATGCCTTGAGCAGGAAGGACAGAGAACCCATTCGAGTAAAATCTATGAATATAATGATTCATAATAACCTTACTACTCAAATAAAGGAGGCGCAACAAGGAGTTTTAAAAGAGGGAAAATTTAAAGGATGAAATACCCAAAGGATTAGAGAAGCATCTTAATATTCAGGGAGACGGAACCCGGTATAGGGCTGAAAGGATTTGGGTACCAAAATTTGGAGATATGAAAGAAATGGTACTTAGAGAAGCTCATAAAACCAGATACTCAATACATCCTGGAACAGGGAAGATGTACAAGGATCTCAAGAAACATTTTTGGTGGCCGGGTATGTAAGCCGATGTTGCTAAATACGTAGGAGAATGTTTGACGTGTTCTAAGGTCAAAGCTGAGCATCAGAAACCATCAGGTCTACTTCAACAACCCGAAATCCCGGAATGGAAATGGGAAAACATTACCATGGATTTCATCACTAAATTGCCAAGGACTGCAAGTGGTTTTGATACTATTTGGGTAATAGTTGATCGTCTCACCAAATCAGCACACTTCCTGCCAATAAGAGAAGATGACAAGATGGAGAAGTTAGCACGACTGTATTTGAAGGAAGTCGTCTCCAGACATGGAATACCAATCTCTATTATCTCTGATAGGGATGGCAGATTTATTTCAAGATTCTGGCAGACATTACAGCAAGCATTAGGAACTCGTCTAGACATGAGTACTACCTATCATCCACAAACTGATGGGCAGAGCAAAAGGATGATACAAACGCTTGAAGACATGCTACGAGCATGTGTTATTGATTTCGAAAACAGTTGGGATCGACATCTACCGTTAGCAGAATTTTCCTACAACAACAGCTACCATTCAAGCATTGAGATGGCGCCGTTTGAAGCACTTTATGGTAGAAAGTGCAGGTCTTCGATTTGTTGGAGTGAAGTGGGGGATAGACAGATTACGGGTCCAGAGATTATACAAGAAACTACCGAGAAGATCATCCAAATTCAACAACGATTGAAAACCACCCAAAGTCGACAAAAGAGCTACGCTGACATTAAAAGAAAAGATATAGAATTTGAAATTGGAGAGATGGTCATGCTTAAAGTTGCACCTTGGAAAGGCGTTGTTCGATTTGGTAAACGAGGGAAATTAAATCCAAGGTATATTGGACCATTCAAGATTATTGATCGTGTCGGACCAGTAGCTTACCGACTTGAGTTACCTCAACAACTCACGACTGTACATAACACTTTCCACGTCTCGAATTTGAAGAAATGTTTTGCTAAAGAAGATCTCACTATTCCGTTAGATGAAATCCAAATCAACGAAAAACTTCAATTCATCGAAGAACCCGTCGAAATAATGGATCGTGAGGTTAAAAGACTTAAGCAAAACAAGATACCAATTGTTAAGGTTCGATGGAATGCTCGTAGAGGACCCGAGTTCACCTGGGAGCGTGAAGATCAGATGAAGAAGAAATACCCGCATCTATTTCCAGAAGATTCGTCAACACCTTCAACAGCTTAAAATTTCGGGACGAAATTTATTTAACGGGTAGGTACTGTAGTGACCCGAACTTTTCCATGTTTATATATATTAATTGAGATTGATATTTACATGATTAAATGTTTCCAACATGTTAAGCAATCAAACTTGTTAAGACTTGATTAATTGAAATATGTTTCATATAGACAATTGACCACCCAAGTTGACCGGTGATTCACGAACGTTAAAACTTGTAAAAACTATATGATGACATATATATGGATATATATATAGTTAACATGATACTATGATAAGTAAACATATCATTAAGTATATTAACAATGAACTACATATGTAAAAACAAGACTACTAACTTAATGATTTTTAATATATGTAACGATTATCGTTGTAAAGACATTTAATGTATATATATCATATTAAGAGATATTCATACATGATAATATCATGATAATATAATAATTTAAAATCTCATTTGATATTATAAACATTGGGTTAAAAACATTTAACAAGATCGTTAACCTAAAGGTTTCAAAACAACACTTACATGTAACGACTAACGATGACTTAACGACTCAGTTAAAATGTATATACATGTAGTGTTTTAATATGTATTTATACACTTTTGAAAGACTTCAATACACTTATCAAAATACTTCTACTTAACAAAAATTCTTACAATTACATCCTCGTTCAGTTTCATCAACAATTCTACTCGTATGCACCCGTATTCGTACTCGTACAATACACAGCTTTTAGATGTATGTACTATTGGTATATACACTCCAATGATCAGCTCTTAGCAGCCCATGTGAGTCACCTAACACGTGTGGGAACCATCATTTGGCAACTAGCATGAAATATCTCATAAAATTACAAAAATATGAGTAATCATTCATGACTTATTTACATGAAAACAAAATTACATATCCTTTATATCTAATCCATACACCAACGACCAAAAACACCTACAAACACTTTCATTCTTCAATTTTCTTCATCTAATTGATCTCTCTCAATTTCTATCTTCAAGTTCTAAGTGTTCTTCATAAATTCTACAAGTTCTAGTTACATAAAATCAAGAATACTTTCAAGTTTGCTAGCTCACTTCCAATCTTGTAAGGTGATCATCCAACCTCAAGAAATCTTTGTTTCTTACAGTAGGTTATCATTCTAATACAAGGTAATAATCATATTCAAACTTTGGTTCAACTTCTATAACCATAACAATCTTATTTCAAGTGATGATCTTACTTGAACTTGTTTTCGTGTCATGATTCTGCTTCAAGAACTTCGAGCCATCCAAGGATCTGTTGAAGCTAGATCCATTTTTCTATTTTCCAGTAGGTTTATCCAAGGAACTTAAGGTAGTAATGATGTTCATAACATCATTCGATTCATACATATAAAGATATCTTATTCGAAGGTTAAAACTTGTAATCACTAGAACATAGTTTAGTTAATTCTAAACTTGTTCGCAAACAAAAGTTAATCCTTCTAACTTGACTTTTAAAATCAACTAAACACATGTTCTATATCTATATGATATGCTAACTTAATGATTTAAAACCTGGAAACACGAAAAACACCGTAAAACCGGATTTACGCCGTCGTAGTAACACCGCGGGCTGTTTTGGGTTAGTTAATTAAAAACTATGATAAACTTTGATTTAAAAGTTGTTATTCTGAGAAAATGATTTTTATTATGAACATGAAACTATATCCAAAAATTATGGTTAAACTCAAAGTGGAAGTATGTTTTATAAAATGGTCATCTAGACGTCGTTCTTTCGACTTAAATGACTACCTTTACAAAAATGACTTGTAACTTATTTTTCCAACTATAAACCTATACTTTTTCTGTTTAGATTCATAAAATAGAGTTCAATATGAAACCATAGCAATTTGATTCACTCAAAACGGATTTAAAATGAAGAAGTTATGGGTAAAACAAGATTGGATAATTTTTCTCATTTTAGCTACGTGAAAATTGGTAACAAATCTATTCCAACCATAACTTAATCAACTTGTATTGTATATTATGTAATCTTGAGATACCATAGACACGTATACAATGTTTCGACCTATCATGTCGACACATCTATATATATTTCGGAACAACCATAGACACTCTATATGTGAATGTTGGAGTTAGCTATACAGGGTTGAGGTTGATTCCAAAATATATATAGTTTGAGTTGTGATCAATACTGAGATACGTATACACTGGGTCGTGGATTGATTCAAGATAATATTTATCGATTTATTTATGTACATCTAACTGTGGACAACTAGTTGTAGGTTACTAACGAGGACAGCTGACTTAATAAACTTAAAACATCAAAATATATTAAAAGTGTTGTAAATATATTTTGAACATACTTTGATATATATTTATATATTGTTATAAGTTCGTGAATCAACCAGTGGCCAAGTCTTACTTCCCGACGAAGTAAAAATCTGTGAAAGTGAGTTATAGTCCCACTTTTAAAATCTAATATTTTTGGGATGAGAATACATGCAGGTTTTATAAATGATTTACAAAATAGACACAAGTACGTGAAACTACATTCTATGGTTGAATTATCGAAATCGAATATGCCCCTTTTTTATTAAGTCTGGTAATCTAAGAATTAGGGAACAGACACCCTAATTGACGCGAATCCTAAAGATAGATCTATTGGGCCTAACAAACCCCATCCAAAGTACCGGATGCTTTAGTACTTCAAAATTTATATCATATCCGAAGGGTGTCCCGGAATGATGGGGATATTCTTATGTATGCATCTTGTTAATGTCGGTTACCAGGTGTTCACCATATGAATGATTTTTATCTCTATGTATGGGATGTGTATTGAAATATGAAATCTTGTGGTCTATTGTTACGATTTGATATATATAGGTTAAACCTATAACTCACCAACATTTTTGTTGACGTTTTAAGCATGTTTATTCTCAGGTGATTATTAAGAGCTTCCGCTGTCGCATACTTAAATAAGGATGAGATTTGGAGTCCATGCTTGTATGATATTGTGTAAAAACTGCATTCAAGAAACTTATTTTGTTGTAACATATTTGTATTGTAAACCATTATGTAATGGTCGTGTGTAAACAGGATATTTTAGATTATCATTATTTGATAATCTACGTAAAGCTTTTTAAACCTTTATTGATGAAATAAAGGTTATGGTTTGTTTTAAAATGAATGCAGTCTTTGAAAAACGTCTCATATAGAGGTCAAAACCTCGCAACGAAATCAATTAATATGGAACGTTTTTAATCAATAAGAACGGGACATTTCATACGATCCCCCTCATCATCACTATTATGCTCATAATCATATATGATATCATCATTAACTCGCTGTAAAAGATAGAACAGGTACTGTAGCAGTAGTAATAACAAGATAGTGGAATGGCTTTTAATCAGAAACACTTGCATGTGTTGGGTGGGAGTCTCGTTCGAACACAGGAACAAGCAAAACAACTCCATCGAATAATTTGGTTATTGAATTGGTTCTTGGCTTCTTTGCGTTTGAAACTCAACATATACAGAAAAAAAAATAACAATGGTAGTCGACTTCTTTGATTACCTCCTACATCATCATTATGTCACATTCCATTATCATTTTTAATATTCCAAGTGGGTTATTAGTATTTGGAATTGTCAGCCACCTTTATCCAAGAGATTGGATCCAATTTTTAAAACGCACACTATCCATATATGTCCCTATCTTGCATGATTTAAAAGGGTGTTGGAATGATAAAGGTGGTGTTTTAATAAACGAGAGAAGCAAGAGGTGATTGGCGGTTTTTGTTGGATTTGATTGAACAGGTGCAGTGGTCAGTGATGGTGTTCGAAATAGAAAGAAACAGGAAAATACATGTTGCAGTACAGCAGCCTGGTTGTCGTCTTCGTACAGTAAATAGGAGACTAGTAGCAAGTGTATAGCAGCGTTGCAGCAACCAATCGGGTATTATATCAATGATAAAGATGGCGGTGGTGTTTTGCCATAGTGGTTCCGGTGTTCGAGCTTGAAACAGCAAAGAAGGAGACAGGAAGAAAATAGAAAATGGGTTTTTACGATGGGGTGGTAACGGTTGCAGATTGTTGATGGTGATGGTAATCACGATGGTTGTTGTGGAGGTTTAGTGGTGGTTAACAGTGGTGGTTCTCGAATAGTGATGATGGCTCATGAGGGTTGATGGTTATGATGGAGGTTGTGAGGGTGGAGATTTACGGATGGTTTTTGGTTGCTCGATCCCACATAAAACATAAATATATGCTAGAGTTGTGTGATTTTTGTGTATCTATCATGCAATGAATGTAGGTAATATATAAAGTAGAACACAGTAATTAACATGATAATTTTCCAAACGTTGATAATTTTCCAAACGTTTTAATCAATGAAAGAATATATTAATCCACAATATAATAACCAACACACACAGTACACCATCAATAATATGGTTTCTTGATTCAATCACGGGCAATTTAGAACAGTAATATATATATAATAATAATATTAATAATATAATAATAATAATAAACGTGTGAATATGTTAGCCGTCATCATTTACGGACTGGATTTCGTGCTCCGTTGATAATGGACAAAAGTACACAGAAAAATCCTAAATTTTTATATTAAACATCTTTACTCATTCTAATCATTAATTTATAAAAACGGTCATTAATTGTTCAAAACTATTAAATCAACTATCCGCGCTCGATCCCAGGTAAAATGTTAAAATTTACTAATTAGGTCCTAAATTTACTTTTAGTAAAGCTATAATTTATATAACTATTTCTCAGATCACCGTTTATTTTAAAATCACATAAGTTCCTTTTTAACTCGTCTAATATCGATCAAATGACAATTGAGCGTTACCGTCATTTACTAAATAACTTCGAAACTTTATATATATATTTTATATACTTTATTTATATATATAGATTCTTTTTAAATAATAATTATTATATATTATTATTATTATTTTACATAATTAATTCTAACAATTACAATATATAATATTTCATATTATTATATACATATATATATATATATATATATATATATATATATATATATATATATATATATATATATATATATATATATATATATATATATATTAAATATATGCATATTTATTTACACGTAATCGTATCGTGAGTCGTCGGGTATAGTCAAAGGGCAAATGAATTTATGAAAACAGTTCAAACATTTTGAGACTCAACATTACAGACTCTGCTTATCGTGTCAAAATCATATAAAGATTTAAGTTTAAATTTGGTCGGAAATTTCCGGGTCGTCGCAGTACCTACCCGTTAAAGAAATTTTGTCCCGAAATTTGAGTGAGGTCGTCATGGTCGACATCTAGAATATTTTCATAACGAATAGAGTTGATAAATAGAGTTTTATCACCATTGAATAGTTTGGATAAAACGATTCGATTACTTGAAGCGTACGAATGAAGCTATCACTAAATAGTGAGATAAGAAAGACAAGTTTCATCATACTTTTGACTAGTCATGGTTGAATTCCGGAATTCAAGAGATTTAAAGAAATCTTTGAAATCTGAATAAGATTTGATTCTTCGGTGAATAAGGAAATTAATATCTCCTTAATTAAATGCGAACATCTGTCTTGATTGCTCTGTCTGATATTTTCACTATAAATTTATCTCCTCCGTTCTATTATTTTCACCACTCCAATACTTTCTTTCTTAATTCATAATTCCAAGAATTGTGAAAATGCTTAATCCAGTTTTGATCCTTGCTATCATATTAACCATATTTACTGTCATTTTTCTTTTCTATCTTCCATCAGAAGAATATTTCTACTTCTACAACGCTCTTGGGGTGGTGGTTTTCATAATCCTACATTGTCTCTGTTTTTCTATTATTATGGATATCCACGGTTTATAGTTTTCCTATTTGCTGTGATTTATACCCCTATATTTCCTTCTTCGATTCTAAAGATTTTGATCAAGCTAAATCCACCATTGGTCCTTGACATCTAACTATTACCACAATCATCCTTCTTTTTCAATTACCACTAGAGGCATCTGTTTACTTCTA
Source organism: Rutidosis leptorrhynchoides (assembly GCF_046630445.1). Taxonomy (NCBI): domain Eukaryota; kingdom Viridiplantae; phylum Streptophyta; class Magnoliopsida; order Asterales; family Asteraceae; genus Rutidosis; species Rutidosis leptorrhynchoides. The sequence goes on from NC_092334.1 coordinate 545,114,861, forward strand.
CTATTATCTTGGGGTGATACTATTCTTAATTCTACCGTGTTTTTAGGTTGCTGTACGTATTAATATCCATGGTTTGTAATCTCCGTGTTGTTGTTTAGCTTTATATCTTCCCTTATATTTCGGAGCTCTTTGCCTTTTTATTCTCTTCCCGACCTTAATTAAAGCGAGTAATGTTCCAGAATTCGTAAGTATGAAGTTTCGAATGACCCTGATGTTCTAAGCAGAGAGGAACGCAATAGCACGATTTGATTTGTTAAATTACCAGAATCACTGAGGATAGAACTATCAAGAATATACGTTCTTGATATGTTCAGAGGTTAAGTAGAATGAAAGAGTTATGTAATATGGCACATGATGAAGGTATGATCTGTGAACCATCATCACATTCCATTAGAAATTTTAGCATGACTTACTCTAATATAATCATGTTGGCCAGGCGTCATTATATTATACTAACTCATGCTTTTATTCCCAACACTTCTCTAGAAATCATTCATAATTTAAACTTGAATTGTTACAGAATAGAGAAACTAAAACAGTTTCCTTTATGATGCAATACTGATAGCACGTAGAGATAGATAATTTCGGACAAGAATAGTTATGAAAATATCCTCAGAAATATCAAAGATATTTATGATGATTTTCAGAATTTCTAAGATCGGAAGTTGATGAAGAAAGATTTTCCGCAAGATTTAACATGAGTACGGAGCAAGATATTCTCTAAAGATTTCATCGGATACAGAATTATCTGAATTCTTTGAATATAGGATTTGGTCCTTGTATTTGTCCTTGGTCTCCTTCATGGTTTGCTCAATTCCATTTTTCAGTACCAAATTTTCTATCGAGCGTTCCCTACACTCCTTTCTTTATCGTCAAACTTTTGGCCATTAAGACCATCTACAATTTTGCTGTTTCCTCTGCATTTAATGTTACTACATCTGAATCAGTGGTTATCAATTCGAGGTGTTTCAAGAAGATTTTGTTTTTAGATGATTGAATGCTGATTGTAATTGTCAAGATACAAAGGATGTTTAAGATGAAATCAAGTTACAAAGGATGTTTAAGATGAAATCAAGTTACAAAGGATGAAATCAAGTGGCAAACTTGAAGAAATGTTTAGTTTCATATATTATAATCAATATTTTAATACGTTTTTAATTGTCCACTGTTAGTAGTCCAATGTTAGTAGTCCAATAGTCCATATTTTAATATATATATATATATATATATATATATATATATATATATATATATATATATATATATATATATATATATATATATATATATCGTGTTAGAATTAACTAACACTATTATATATTGTTTTAATATAATTAAGACACATAATATATATATTGTCTGAATCACCCCACGACCCATTGTATACATGTCTCAGACTCGATCACAACCCATGGTATATATATTATTTTAGAATCAACCTCGACCCATGATATGCTAACTCGAGCTTTACCGCATATAATGTCTTATGGGTTATTCAAAATAATATATATAGATGATGTCAACATGATATGTCAAAACATTGTATACGTGTCTATGGATATCAAGTCATATATATACATATACATACATATATATATATATATATATATATATATATATATATATATATATATATATATATATATATATAGTGTCTTATGATTTTTTCGACTATATTTAAAGTGTGTAAAATAAATAACTGTATTTAAATGACGATAAATAAAGAGCTTAAAATAAATAACGATAAATAAAATTGCGAGTATTAAAATTGCGATAAATAAATTGCGATAATTAAAATGACAATAAATAAAATGTAATAAGAAAATGGTCATAACGGATATAGGAACAGGTAGCTAGGATATTGTTAGCATGGATTCTTAACAAAATTTCATATATTTAATTTGTTTGTTTCTAACAAATTTTATTTTGTTTATATTTTTTCTCATTATGCCACTTGTGAAATCTTGACTTGGATTATGATCGGTCAAAATTCGAATATGAAATGGAATTTGAATGAAAATGGTTATTCTGCGGTGAACGAATACGTATATCTACGGAGTTGAACAGGATAGATAACGGCTGTTGAATCGGAATTGAAGAATATACAGTGTAACATGTTAATGTGAGATCTAAATATTTCTAGGGTATTACCTACCCGTTAAAATATTCTCATCATTAATAGTTTGTACAAAAGAATTTTTAATTACAATCTTTATGAAAATATATATACATATATACTTTCTTCAGATGTAATCACGAATTTAATGAGTCAATATGATATTAAACTCATTTGATTTACCGTTAGAACTATAATAAATGATCTCTAAAACATTAGAGATTACATAATTGCGGTGTAGAACGAAGATAAATGATAAAGAACGATACGTAGAACGAAAATTATGTTCGAGGTATAGATTGTGATGTTGAGGCGTGTGATGTGGATGTTGTCGTTGGTGGTACAGGTGGTGATGTTGGTGGTACAGTTGGTGCCGGTGATGCTGCTGATGCTTGTAAGTTGTGCACCATATTCTCCAGATTGATTACTCGAGCGCGAAGCTCGTTGACTTCTTCTATTATTCCCGGATGATTTGCGGTTGGAATGAGCGGATGAATATAGTCTAGAATTCTAGATATTATATAATCGTTGCGAGCTATTCTGGCAATGAGGGTGAGAATTGAAATGTCCCGTTCTTATTGATTAAAAACGTTCCATATTAATTGATTTCGTTGCGAGGTTTTGACCTCTATATGAGACGTTTTTCAAAGACTGCATTCATTTTAAAACAAACCATAACCTTTATTTCATCAATAACGGTTTAAAAAGCTTTACGTAGATTATCAAATAATGATAATCTAAAATATCCTGTTTACACACGACCATTACATAATGGTTTACAATACAAATATGTTACAACAAAATAAGTTTCTTGAATGCAGTTTTTACACAATATCATACAAGCATGGACTCCAAATCTCTTCCTTATTTAAGTATGCGACAACGGAAGCTCTTAATAATCACCTGAGAATAAACATGCTTAAAACGTCAACAAAAATGTTGGTGAGTTATAGGTTTAACCTATATATATCAAATCATAATAATAGACCACAAGATTTCATATTTCAATACACATCCCATACATAGAGATAAAAATCATTCATATGGTGAACACCTGGTAACCGACATTAACAAGATGCATAAATAAGAATATCCCCATCATTCCTGGACACCCTTCGGATATGATATAAATTTCGAAATACTAAAGCATCCGGTACTTTGGATGGGGTTTGTTAGGCCCAATAGATCTATCTTTAGGATTCGCGTCAGTTAGGGTGTCTGTTCCCTAATTCTTAGATTACCAGACTTAATAAAAAGGGGCATATTCGATTTCGATAATTCAACCATAGAATGTAGTTTCACGTACTTGTGTCTATTTTGTAAATCATTTATAAAACCTGCATGTATTCTCATCCCAAAAATATTAGATTTTAAAAGTGGGACTATAACTCACTTTCACATATTTTTACTTCGTCGGGAAGTAAGACTTGGCCACTGGTTGATTCACGAACCTATAACAATATACATATATATCAAAGTATGTTCAAAATATATTTACAACACTTTTAATATATTTTGATGTTTTAAGTTTATTAAGTCAGCTGTCCTCGTTAGTAACCTACAACTAGTTGTCCACAGTTAGATGTACAGAAATAAATCGATAAATATTATCTTGAATCAATCCACGACCCAGTGTATACGTATCTCAGTATTGATCACAACTCAAACTATATATATTTTGGAATCAACCTCAACCCTGTATAGCTAACTCCAACATTCACATATAGAGTGTCTATGGTTGTTCCGAAATATATATAGATGTGTCGACATGATAGGTTGAAACATTGTATACGTGTCTATGGTATCTCAAGATTACATAATATACAATACAAGTTGATTAAGTTATGGTTGGAATAGATTTGTTACCAATTTTCACGTAGCTAAAATGAGAAAAATTATCCAATCTTGTTTTACCCATAACTTCTTCATTTTAAATCCGTTTTGAGTGAATCAAATTGCTATGGTTTCATATTGAACTCTATTTTATGAATCTAAACAGAAAAAGTATAGGTTTATCGTCAGAAAAATAAGTTACAAGTCGTTTTTGTAAAGGTAGTCATTTCAGTCGAAAGAACGACGTCTAGATGACCATTTTAGAAAACATACTTCCACTTTGAGTTTAACCATAATTTTTGGATATAGTTTCATGTTCATAATAAAAATAATTTTCTCAGAATAACAACTTTTAAATCAAAGTTTATCATAGTTTTTAATTAACTAACCCAAAACAGCCCGCGGTGTTACTACGACGGCGTAAATCCGGTTTTACGGTGTTTTTCGTGTTTCCAGGTTTTAAATCATTAAGTTACCATATCATATAGATATAGAAAATGTTTTTAGTTGATTTTAAAAGTCAAGTTAGAAGGATTAACTTTTGTTTGCGAACAAGTTTAGAATTAACTAAACTATGTTCTAGTGATTACAAGTTTAAACCTTCGAATAAGATAGCTTTATATGTATGAATCGAATGATGTTATGAACATCATTACTACCTTAAGTTCCTTGGATAAACCTACTGGAAAAGAGAAAAATGGATCTATCTTCAACGGATCCTTGGATGGCTCGAAGTTCTTGAAGCAGAATCATGACACGAAAACAAGTTCAAGTAAGATCATCACTTGAAATAAGATTGTTATAGTTATAGAAATTGAACCAAAGTTTGAATATGATTATTACCTTGTATTAGAATGATAACCTACTGTAAGAAACAAAGATTTCTTGAGGTTGGATGTGTAGTGACCCGAACTTTTCCATGTTTATATATATTAATTGAGATTGATATTTACATGATTAAATGTTTCCAACATGTTAAGCAATCAAACTTGTTAAGACTTGATTAATTGAAATATGTTTCATATAGACAATTGACCACCCAAGTTGATCGGTGATTCACGAACGTTAAAACTTGTAAAAACTATATGATGACATATATATGGATATATATATATATAGTTAACATGATACTATGATAAGAAAACATATCATAAAGTATATTAACAATGAACTACATATGTAAAAACAAGACTACTAACTTAATGATTTTTAAACGAGACATATATGTAAAGATTATCGTTGTAAAGACATTTAATGTATATATATCATATTAAGAGATATTCATACATGATAATATCATGATAATATAATAATTTAAAATCTCATTTGATATTATAAACATTGGGTTAACAACATTTAACAAGATCGTTAACCTAAAGGTTTCAAAACAACACTTACATGTAACGACTAACGATGACTTAACGACTCAGTTAAAATGTATATACATGTAGTGTTTTAATATGTATTTATACACTTTTGAAAGACTTCAATACACTTATCAAAATACTTCTACTTAACAAAAATGCTTACAATTACATCCTCGTTCAGTTTCATCAACAATTCTACTCGTATGCACCCGTATTCGTACTCGTACAATACACAGCTTTTAGATGTATGTACTATTGGTATATACACTCCAATGATCAGCTCTTAGCAGCCCATGTGAATCACCTAACACATGTGGGAACCATCATTTGGCAACTAGCATGAAATATCTCATAAAATTACAAAAATATGAGTAATCATTCATGACTTATTTACATGAAAACAAAATTACATATCCTTTATATCTAATCCATACACCAACGACCAAAAACACCTACAAACACTTTCATTCTTCAATTTTCTTCATCTAATTGATCTCTCTCAAGTTCTATCTTCAAGTTCTAAGTGTTCTTCATAAATTCCAAAAGTTCTAGTTTCATAAAATCAAGAATACTTTCAAGTTTGCTAGCTCACTTCCAATCTTGTAAGGTGATCATCCAACCTCAAGAAATCTTTGTTTCTTACAGTAGGTTATCATTCTAATACAAGGTAATAATCATATTCAAACTTTGGTTCAATTTCTATAACTATAACAATCTTATTTCAAGTGATGATCTTACTTGAACTTGTTTTCGTGTCATGATTCTGCTTCAAGAACTTCGAGCCATCCAAGGATCCATTGAAGCTAGATCCATTTTTCTCTTTTCCAGTAGGTTTATCCAAGGAAATTAAGGTAGTAATGATGTTCATAACATCATTCGATTCATACATATAAAGCTATCTTATTCGAAGGTTTAAACTTGTAATCACTAGAACATAGTTTAGTTAATTCTAAACTTGTTCGCAAACAAAAGTTAATCCTTCTAACTTGACTTTTAAAATCAACTAAACACATGTTCTATATCTATATGATATGCTAACTTAATGATTTAAAACCTGGAAACACAAAAAACACCGTAAAACCGGATTTACGCCGTCGTAGTAACACCGCGGGCTGTTTTGGGTTAGTTAATTAAAAACTATGATAAACTTTGATTTAAAAGTTGTTATTCTGAGAAAATGATTTTTATTATGAACATGAAACTATATCCAAAAATTATGGTTAAACTCAAAGTGGAAGTATGTTTTCTAAAATGGTCATCTAGACGTCGTTCTTTCGACTGAAATGACTACCTTTACAAAAACGACTTGTAACTTATTTTTCCGACTATAAACCTATACTTTTTCTGTTTAGATTCATAAAATATAGTTCAATATGAAACCATAGCAATTTGATTCACTCAAAACGGATTTCAAATGAAGAAGTTATGGGTAAAACAAGATTGGATAATTTTTCTCATTTTAGCTACGTGAAAATTGGTAACAAATCTATTCCAACCATAACTTAATCAACTTGTATTGTATATTATGTAATCTTGAGATACCATAGACACGTATACAATGTTTCGACCTATCATGTCGACACATCTATATATATTTCGGAACAACCATAGACACTCTATATGTGAATGTTGGAGTTAGCTATACAGGGTTGAGGTTGATTCCAAAATATATATAGTTTGAGTTGTGATCAATACTGAGATACGTATACACTGGGTCGTGGATTGATTCAAGATAATATTTATCGATTTATTTCTATACATCTAACTGTGGACAACTAGTTATAGGTTACTAACGAGGACAGCTGACTTAATAAACTTAAAACATCAAAATATATTAAAAGTGTTGTAAATATATTTTGAACATACTTTAATATATATGTATATATTGTTATAGGTTCGTGAATCAACAGTGGCCAAGTCTTACTTCCCGACGAAGTAAAAATCTGTGAAAGTGAGTTATAGTCCCACTTTTAAAATCTAATATTTTTGGGATGAGAATACATGCAGGTTTTATAAATGATTTACAAAATAGACACAAGTACGTGAAACTACATTCTATGGTTGAATTATCGAAATCGAATATGCCCCTTTTTATTAAGTCTGGTAATCTAAGAATTAGGGAACAGACACCCTAATTGACGCGAATCCTAAAGATAGATCTATTGGGCCTAACAAACCCCATCCAAAGTACCGGATGCTTTAGTACTTCGAAATTTATATCATATCCGAAGGGTGTCCCGGAATGATGGGGATATTCTTATATATGCATCTTGTTATTGTCGGTTACCAGGTGTTCACCATATGAATGATTTTTATCTCTATGTATGGGATGTGTATTGAAATATGAAATCTTGTGGTCTATTGTTACGATTTGATATATATAGGTTAAACCTATAACTCACCAACATTTTTGTTGACGTTTTAAGCATGTTTATTCTCAGGTGATTATTAAGAGCTTCCGCTGTCGCATACTTAAATAAGGACAAGATTTGGAGTCCATGCTTGTATGATATTGTGTAAAAACTGCATTCAAGAAACTTATTTTGTTGTAACATATTTGTATTGTAAACCATTATGTAATGGTCGTGTGTAAACAGGATATATTAGATTATCATTATTTGATAATCTACGTAAAGCTTTTTAAACCTTTATTGATGAAATAAAGGTTATGGTTTGTTTAAAAATGAATGCAGTCTTTGAAAAACGTCTCATATAGAGGTCAAAACCTCGCAACGAAATCAATTAATATGGAACGTTTTTAATCAATAAGAACGGGACATTTCAGTTGGTATCCGAGCGTTGGTCTTAGAGAACCAGAAAATTTGCATTAGTGTGTCTTATCGAGTTTGTTAGGATGCATTAGTGAGTCTGGACTTCGACCGTGTTTTCTTTAAAAATGATTGCTTAACATTTTTGTTGGAAACTATATATTTTTAACATATGAATATTATGTGATATATTAATCTCTTAACGTGTTTGATATTATGTGATAGATGTCTACCTCTAGAACAAGTCCCATTGACTCACCTAATAATAATGAAGAGTCAAATGTAAATTGGAATAATTTGTGGACTGATTCACAAGTTCCCGAAGAGGAACCGGAAGAAGAGTCGGAACCGGAAGAAGAATCGGAACCGGAAGAAGAATCGGAACCGGATGAAGAAATAGAACCGGTGGGGGAAATAATAAAACGGTTAAGTAAAAGAAAATCCTCAACCAACCGACCAAAGTTAATTATGGTCAATGGTGTTTCCGCCAAGGAAGCAAAATATTGGGAGGATTACCAATTCTCCGATGAATCGGATTCCGACGAGAATTCCGATGATGTTATAGAAATTACCCCAACTGAATTTAAAAAGGCAAAAGAAAATAATAAGGGAAAGGGCATAAAAATAGAGAAATCTAATTCCAACCCCGATGAACTTTATATGTATCGTTAACCCCCGAAGTCCTTAAGTTGTAACAATGACCCGGGAACCTCTAAACCACCAGGTTTTTCTAAACCAATGTGGACAACGACGGCTCGTATTAGGGGAACATCATATATCCCTAGAAACTTGGCAAAACGAACCAAAACCGAAGAAGAAGAAACGAGCGAGTCGGAATAAGATAGTTGTATTCGTGCGGTGTAATATATGTAATATAGTGTTCTTATGCTTTATGATATATGTAAAAATTGCTTGTATTAATAAGTATTTTTTTATGAATCTAACTCTTGTCTATTTTACAGTTTAAAAACACAAAATGGATAGACAACCCAATATTTTAAGAGACCTACCCGGAGACATGATTGATGAAATCTTGTCTAGAGTCGGCCAGAATTCTTCGGCACAACTATTTAAGGCGAGATCAGTTTGTAAGACATTCGAAGAACGTTCCAAGAATGTCTTGGTTTATAAGAGACTTTCGTTTGAAAGATGGGGGATATCACATTGGGAAACCCATAAGTTACGATGTGTTTACTTTGACGCATATATTGCGGGGAACCCAAATGCTATTTTACGCAACGGGTTAAGAAATTATTTTGACTCAATATATCCGAATATTGGACTTCGTGATTTAGAAAAAGCGGCTAACATGCAACATAAAGAAGCATGTTATGCTTACGGATTAGTAATGTTCGCTTCTCACCAAAGTGAGAACAAGAACATCGGGCTACAACTATTAAACAAAACGTTTCCACAAGTGACGGAGTCGGTAATTGGGGTAAGAAATGAGGTTTTTAGATTATTACGGGACTGTTGGACATTACGTAACCCTCGTCCCTTTGATGACGTTACAACACGCTGTCTTATCAACGGCCATAACGGTTATGTTGCACAAGACCAAGGATGGGAAGTAGTCCTAGTAAAACCAGAATGCATGACTTGTTTCTGGACGTATGAATTACGTGTCTTTATTGCCTTTGCTGAACGACTTGTGTACTAGCTAGAATTGTCTTCACAACTATCTTGTATCAAAGTTATTGTGTGCTATATTTCATGCTTTATGTAAAATAAGCGGTATTGTAAGTTTGTAAAATATTGTATAAAAGTTTGAACGCGAAATATTATTATAATCAGTTTTTCATATAGAATTATAGTAGTTGAATTGTATATTAGCTACTAAGTATGAACTTAACGGGTAGGTACTACCCGAATTTAAACTTATAAAACGCTAATATGAAGAAAAAGCTTTTATAAATGAGTTCATATTATGCTACGAAATACTATTAACTACTCTTAATATTTTGTATGATTAACTTGTTCCATTTAACTATTTTGAAGGAAATGGCACCGACTACTCGACACACCGTGAATATGAATGAAGAGGAATTCCGTACTTTTCTAGCTTCAAACATAGCCGCAGTACAGGCTGCGCTACATACCAACAATAACCTTGGATCTAGCAGTACAGGAAATCGTGTAGGATGCACCTACAAAGAATTCACTGCCTGCAAACCTTTGGAATTTGATGGAACCGAAGGACCGATCGGATTGAAACGGTGGACCGAGAAGGTCGAATCGGTGTTTCCCATAAGTAAGTGTACTGAAGAGGACAAAGTGAAGTACGCTACGCATACCTTCACAGGTTCTGCGTTAACATGGTGGAATACCTATCTAGAGCAAGTGGGACAAGATGATGCGTACGCACTACCGTGGTCAGCATTCAAGCACTTGATGAACGAGAAGTACCGTCCCAGAACCGAGGTCAATAAGCTCAAGACAGAACTTAGAGGGTTACGAACCCAAGGATTTGATATTACCACGTACGAAAGACGATTCACAGAATTGTGCCTATTGTGTCCGGGAGCATTCGAAGATGAGGAAGAGAAGATCGACGCGTTTGTGAAAGGATTACCGGAAAGAATCCAAGAAGATATAAGTTCACACGAGCCCGCCTCCATACAACAGGCATGTAGAATGGCTCACAAACTAGTGAACCAGATTGAAGAAAGAATTAAAGAACAGACTGCTGAAGAGGCCAATGTGAAGCAAGTCAAAAGAAAGTGGGAGGAAAACGGTGATAAGAATCACCAATACAACAACAACAGCAATTACAACAATAATCGCAACAATTATCCCAACAATCGCAACATCAATCGCAACTACAACAAACGGCCCAACAACAACAACAACAACAACAACAACAACAGCAACTACAACAATCATCCCAACAACAATAATAACCGCAACAACAACAACAATCAGAAGCAACTATGCCAAAGGTGTGAAAAGAATCACTCGGGGTTCTGCACCAAATTTTGCAACAAGTGTAAAAGAAATGGTCATAGCGCGGCGAAGTGTGAGGTCTACGGACCAGGGGTTAATAGAACGAAAGGAACAAATGGTGTCGGAACGAGTAATGGCGGAGCAAGTAGTGTCGGAGCAAGTTATGCCAATGTAGTTTGTTATAAATGTGGAAAACCAGGCCACATTATTAGAAATTGCCCGAACCAGGAGAACACGAATGGACAAGGCCGTGGAAGAGTTTTCAATATTAATGCGGTAGAGGCACAGGAAGACCCGGAGCTTGTTACGGGTACGTTTCTTATTGACAATAAATCTGCTTACGTTTTATTTGATTCGGGTGCGGATAGAAGCTATATGAGTAGAGATTTTTGTGCTAAATTAAGTTGTCCATTGACGCCTTTGGATAGTAAATTTTTACTCGAATTAGCAAATGGTAAATTAATTTCAGCAGATAATATATGTCGGAATCGAGAAATTAAACTGGTTAGCGAAACATTTAAGATTGATTTGATACCAGTAGAGTTAGGGAGTTTTGATGTGATAATCGGTATGGACTGGTTGAAAGAAGTGAAAGCGGAGATCGTTTGTTACAAAAATGCAATTCGCATTATACGAGAAAAAGGAAAACCCTTAATGGTGTACGGAGAAAAGGGCAACACGAAGCTACATCTTATTAGTAATTTGAAGGCACAAAAACTAATAAGAAAAGGTTGCTATGCTGTTCTAGCACACGTCGAGAAAGTACAAACTGAAGAAAAGAGCATCAATGATGTTCCCATTGCAAAAGAATTTCCCGATGTATTTCCGAAAGAATTACCGGGATTACCCCCACATCGATCCGTTGAATTTCAAATAGATCTTGTACCAGGAGCTGCACCAATAGCTCGTGCTCCTTACAGACTCGCACCCAGCGAGATGAAAGAACTGCAAAGCCAATTACAAGAACTTTTAGAGCGTGGTTTCATTCGACCAAGCACATCACCGTGGGGAGCTCCTGTTTTGTTTGTCAAGAAGAAAGATGGTACATTCAGGTTGTGTATCGACTACCGAGAGTTGAACAAACTTACCATCAAGAACCGCTACCCACTACCGAGAATCGACGACTTATTTGATCAACTACAAGGCTCGTCTGTTTATTCAAAGATTGACTTACGTTCCGGGTATCATCAAATGCGGGTGAAAGAAGATGATATTCCAAAGACTGCTTTCAGAACACGTTACGGTCATTACGAGTTTATGGTCATGCCGTTTGGTTTAACTAATGCACCAGCTGTGTTCATGGACCTTATGAACCGAGTGTGTGGACCATACCTTGACAAGTTTGTCATTGTTTTCATTGATGACATACTTATTTACTCAAAGAATGACCAAGAACACGGTGAACATTTGAGAAAAGTGTTAGAAGTATTGAGGAAGGAAGAATTGTACGCTAAGTTTTCAAAGTGTGCATTTTGGTTGGAAGAAGTTCAATTCCTCGGTCACATAGTGAACAAAGAAGGTATTAAGGTGGATCCGGCAAAGATAGAAACTGTTGAAAAGTGGGAAACCCCGAAAACTCCGAAACACATACGCCAGTTTTTAGGACTAGCTGGTTACTACAGAAGGTTCATCCAAGACTTTTCCAGAATAGCAAAACCCTTGACTGCATTAACGCATAAAGGGAAGAAATTTGAATGGAATGATGAACAAGAGAAAGCGTTTCAGTTATTGAAGAAAAAGCTAACTACGGCACCTATATTGTCATTGCCTGAAGGGAATGATGATTTTGTGATTTATTGTGACGCATCAAAGCAAGGTCTCGGTTGTGTATTAATGCAACGAACGAAGGTGATTGCTTATGCGTCTAGACAATTGAAGATTCACGAACAAAATTATACGACGCATGATTTGGAATTAGGCGCGGTTGTTTTTGCATTAAAGACTTGGAGGCACTACTTATATGGGGTCAAAAGTATTATATATACCGACCACAAAAGTCTTCAACACATATTTAATCAGAAACAACTGAATATGAGGCAGCGTAGGTGGATTGAATTATTGAATGATTACGATTTTGAGATTCGTTACCACCCGGGGAAGGCAAATGTGGTAGCCGATGCCTTGAGCAGGAAGGATAGAGAACCCATTCGAGTAAAATCTATGAATATAATGATTCATAATAACATTACTACTCAAATAAAGGAGGCGCAACAAGGAGTTTTAAAAGAGGGAAATTTAAAGGATGAAATACCCAAAGGATCGGAGAAACATCTTAATATTCGGGAAGACGGAACCCGGTATAGGGCTGAAAGGATTTGGGTACCAAAATTTGGAGATATGAGAGAAATGGTACTTAGAGAAGCTCATAAAACCAGATACTCAATACATCCTGGAACGGGGAAGATGTACAAGGATCTCAAGAAACATTTTTGGTGGCCGGGTATGAAAGCCGATGTTGCTAAATACGTAGGAGAATGTTTGACGTGTTCTAAGGTCAAAGCTGAGCATCAGAAACCATCAGGTCTACTTCAACAACCCGAAATCCCGGAATGGAAATGGGAAAACATTACCATGGATTTCATCACTAAATTGCCAAGGACTGCAAGTGGTTTTGATACTATTTGGGTAATAGTTGATCGTCTCACCAAATCAGCACACTTCCTACCAATAAGAGAAGATGACAAGATGGAGAAGTTAGCACGACTGTATTTGAAGGAAGTCGTCTCCAGACATGGAATACCAATCTCTATTATCTCTGATAGGGATGGCAGATTTATTTCAAGATTCTGGCAGACATTACAGCAAGCATTAGGAACTCGTCTAGACATGAGTACTGCCTATCATCCACAAACTGATGGGCAGAGCGAAAGGACGATACAAACGCTTGAAGACATGCTACGAGCATGTGTTATTGATTTCGGAAACAGTTGGGATCGACATCTACCGTTAGCAGAATTTTCCTACAACAACAGCTACCATTCAAGCATTGAGATGGCGCCGTTTGAAGCACTTTATGGTAGAAAGTGCAGGTCTCCGATTTGTTGGAGTGAGGTGGGGGATAGACAGATTACGGGTCCGGAGATTATACAAGAAACTACCGAGAAGATCATCCAAATTCAACAACGGTTGAAAACCGCCCAAAGTCGACAAAAGAGCTACGCTGACATTAAAAGAAAAGATATAGAATTTGAAATTGGAGAGATGGTCATGCTTAAAGTTGCACCTTGGAAAGGCGTTGTTCGATTTGGTAAACGAGGGAAATTAAATCCAAGGTATATTGGACCATTCAAGATTATTGATCGTGTCGGACTAGTAGCTTACCGACTAGAGTTAGCTCAACAACTCGCGGCTGTACATAACACTTTCCACGTCTCGAATTTAAAGAAATGTTTTGCTAAAGAAGATCTCACTATTCCGTTAGATGAAATCCAAATCAACGAAAAACTTCAATTCATCGAAGAACCCGTCGAAATAATGGATCGTGAGGTTAAAAGACTTAAGCAAAACAAGATACCAATTATTAAGGCTCGATGGAATGCTCGTAGAGGACCCGAGTTCACCTGGGAGCGTGAAGATCAGATGAAGAAGAAATACCTGCATCTATTTCCAGAAGATTCGTCAACACCTTCAACAGCTTAAAATTTCGGGACGAAATTTATTTAACGGGTAGGTACTGTAGTGACCCGAACTTTTCCATGTTTATATATATTAATTGAGATTGATATTTACATGATTAAATGTTTCCAACATGTTAAGCAATCAAACTTGTTAAGGCTTGATTAATTGAAATATGTTTCATATAGACAATTGACCACCCAAGTTGATCGGTGATTCACGAACGTTAAAACTTGTAAAAACTATATGATGACATATATATGGATATATATATATATATATAGTTAACATGATACTATGATAAGAAAACATATCATAAAGTATATTAACAATGAACTACATATGTAAAAACAAGACTACTAACTTAATGATTTTTAAACGAGACATATATGTAAAGATTATCGTTGTAAAGACATTTAATGTATATATATCATATTAAGAGATATTCATACATGATAATATCATGATAATATAATAATTTAAAATCTCATTTGATATTATAAACATTGGGTTAACAACATTTAACAAGATCGTTAACCTAAAGGTTTCAAAACAACACTTACATGTAACGACTAACGATGACTTAACGACTCAGTTAAAATGTATATACATGTAGTGTTTTAATATGTATTTATACACTTTTGAAAGACTTCAATACACTTATCAAAATACTTCTACTTAACAAAAATGCTTACAATTACATCCTCGTTCAGTTTCATCAACAATTCTACTCGTATGCACCCGTATTCGTACTCGTACAATACACAGCTTTTAGATGTATGTACTATTGGTATATACACTCCAATGATCAGCTCTTAGCAGCCCATGTGAGTCACCTAACACATGTGGGAACCATCATTTGGCAACTAGCATGAAATATCTCATAAAATTACAAAAATATGAGTAATCATTCATGACTTATTTACATGAAAACAAAATTACATATCCTTTATATCTAATCCATACACCAACGACCAAAAACACCTACAAACACTTTCATTCTTCAATTTTCTTCATCTAATTGATCTCTCTCAAGTTCTATCTTCAAGTTCTAAGTGTTCTTCATAAATTCCAAAAGTTCTAGTTTCATAAAATCAAGAATACTTTCAAGTTTGCTAGCTCACTTCCAATCTTGTAAGGTGATCATCCAACCTCAAGAAATCTTTGTTTCTTACAGTAGGTTATCATTCTAATACAAGGTAATAATCATATTCAAACTTTGGTTCAATTTCTATAACTATAACAATCTTATTTCAAGTGATGATCTTACTTGAACTTGTTTTCGTGTCATGATTCTGCTTCAAGAACTTCGAGCCATCCAAGGATCCATTGAAGCTAGATCCATTTTTCTCTTTTCCAGTAGGTTTATACAAGGAAATTAAGGTAGTAATGATGTTCATAACATCATTCGATTCATACATATAAAGCTATCTTATTCGAAGGTTTAAACTTGTAATCACTAGAACATAGTTTAGTTAATTCTAAACTTGTTCGCAAACAAAAGTTAATCCTTCTAACTTGACTTTTAAAATCAACTAAACACATGTTCTATATCTATATGATATGCTAACTTAATGATTTAAAACCTGGAAACACAAAAAACACCGTAAAACCGGATTTACGCCGTCGTAGTAACACCGCGGGCTGTTTTGGGTTAGTTAATTAAAAACTATGATAAACTTTGATTTAAAAGTTGTTATTCTGAGAAAATGATTTTTATTATGAACATGAAACTATATCCAAAAATTATGGTTAAACTCAAAGTGGAAGTATGTTTTCTAAAATGGTCATCTAGACGTCGTTCTTTCGACTGAAATGACTACCTTTACAAAAACGACTTGTAACTTATTTTTCCGACTATAAACCTATACTTTTTCTGTTTAGATTCATAAAATATAGTTCAATATGAAACCATAGCAAATTGATTCACTCAAAACGGATTTCAAATGAAGAAGTTATGGGTAAAACAAGATTGGATAATTTTTCTCATTTTAGCTACGTGAAAATTGGTAACAAATCTATTCCAACCATAACTTAATCAACTTGTATTGTATATTATGTAATCTTGAGATACCATAGACACGTATACAATGTTTCGACCTATCATGTCGACACATCTATATATATTTCGGAACAACCATAGACACTCTATATGTGAATGTTGGAGTTAGCTATACAGGGTTGAGGTTGATTCCAAAATATATATAGTTTGAGTTGTGATCAATACTGAGATACGTATACACTGGGTCGTGGATTGATTCAAGATAATATTTATCGATTTATTTCTGTACATCTAACTGTGGACAACTAGTTATAGGTTACTAACGAGGACAGCTGACTTAATAAACTTAAAACATCAAAATATATTAAAAGTGTTGTAAATATATTTTGAACATACTTTAATATATATGTATATATTGTTATAGGTTCGTGAATCAACAGTGGCCAAGTCTTACTTCCCGACGAAGTAAAAATCTGTGAAAGTGAGTTATAGTCCCACTTTTAAAATCTAATATTTTTGGGATGAGAATACATGCAGGTTTTATAAATGATTTACAAAATAGACACAAGTACGTGAAACTACATTCTATGGTTGAATTATCGAAATCGAATATGCCCCTTTTTATTAAGTCTGGTAATCTAAGAATTAGGGAACAGACACCCTAATTGACGCGAATCCTAAAGATAGATCTATTGGGCCTAACAAACCCCATCCAAAGTACCGGATGCTTTAGTACTTCGAAATTTATATCATATCCGAAGGGTGTCCCGGAATGATGGGGATATTCTTATATATGCATCTTGTTATTGTCGGTTACCAGGTGTTCACCATATGAATGATTTTTATCTCTATGTATGGGATGTGTATTGAAATATGAAATCTTGTGGTCTATTGTTACGATTTGATATATATAGGTTAAACCTATAACTCACCAACATTTTTGTTGACGTTTTAAGCATGTTTATTCTCAGGTGATTATTAAGAGCTTCCGCTGTGGCATACTTAAATAAGGACAAGATTTGGAGTCCATGCTTGTATGATATTGTGTAAAAACTGCATTCAAGAAACTTATTTTGTTGTAACATATTTGTATTGTAAACCATTATGTAATGGTCGTGTGTAAACAGGATATATTAGATTATCATTATTTGATAATCTACGTAAAGCTTTTTAAACCTTTATTGATGAAATAAAGGTTATGGTTTGTTTAAAAATGAATGCAGTCTTTGAAAAACGTCTCATATAGAGGTCAAAACCTCGCAACGAAATCAATTAATATGGAACGTTTTTAATCAATAAGAACGGGACATTTCAGGATGATCACCTTACAAGATTGGAAGTGAGCTAGCAAACTTGAAAGTATTCTTGATTTTATGTAACTAGAACTTATAGAATATATGAAGAACACTTAGAACTTGAAGATAGAACTTGAGAGAGATCAATTATATGAAGAAAATTGAAGAATGAAAGTGTTTGTAGGTGTTTTTGGTCGTTGGTGTATGGATTAGATATAAAGGATATGTAATTTTGTTTTCATGTAAATAAGTCATGAATGATTACTCATATTTTTATAATTTTATGAGATATTTCATGCTAGTTGCCAAATGATGGTTCCCACATGTGTTAGGTGACTCACATGGGCTGCTAAGAGCTGATCATTGGAGTGTATATACCAATAGTACATACATCTAAAAGCTGTGTATTGTACGAGTACGAATACGGGTGCATACGAGTAGAATTGTTGATGAAACTGAACGAGGATGTAATTGTAAGCATTTTTGTTAAGTAGAAGTATTTTGATAAGTGTATTGAAGTCTTTCAAAAGTGTATAAATACATATTAAAACACTACATGTATATACATTTTAACTGAGTCGTTAAGTCATCGTTAGTCGTTACATGTAAGTGTTGTTTTGAAACCTTTAGGTTAACGATCTTGTTAAATGTTGTTAACCCAATGTTTATAATATCAAATGAGATTTTAAATTATTATATTATCATGATATTATCATGTATGAATATCTCTTAATATGATATATATACATTAAATGTCTTTACAACGATAATCGTTACATATATGTCTCGTTTCGAAATCCTTAAGTTAGTAGTCTTGTTTATATGTATATAACTCATTGTTAATATACTTATGGAGATACTTACTTATCATAATCTCATGTTAACCATATGTATATCCATATATATATCGTCATGTCGTTTTTACAAGTTTTAACGTTCGTGAATCGCCGGTCAACTTGGGTGGTCAATTGTCTATATGAAACATATTTAAATTAATCAAGTCTTAACAAGTTTGATTGCTTAACATGTTGGAAACATTTAATCATGTAAATATCAATCTCAATTAATATATATAAACATGGAAAAGTTCGGGTCACTACAGTACCTACCCGTTAAATAAATTTCATCCCGAAATTTTAAGCTGTTGAAGGTGTTGACGAATCTTCTGGAAATAGATGTGGGTATTTCTTCTTCATCTGATCTTCACGCTCCCAGGTGAACTCGGGTCCTCTACGAGCATTCCATCGAACCTTAACAATTGGTATCTTGTTTTGCTTAAGTCTTTTAACCTCACGATCCATTATTTCGACGGGTTCTTCGATGAATTGGAGTTTTTCGTTGATTTGGATTTCATCTAATGGAATAGTGAGATCTTCTTTAGCAAAACATTTCTTCAAATTCGAGACGTGGAAAGTGTTATGTACAGCTGCGAGTTGTTGAGGTAACTCAAGTCGGTAAGCTACTGGTCCGACACGATCAATAATCTTGAATGGTCCAATATACCTTGGATTTAATTTCCCTCGTTTACCAAATCGAACAACGCCTTTCCAAGGTGCAACTTTAAGCATGACCATCTCTCCAATTTCAAATTCTATATCTTTTCTTTTAATGTCAGCGTAGCTCTTTTGTCGACTTTGGGCGGTTTTCAACCGTTGTTGAATTTGGATGATCTTCTCGGTAGTTTCTTGTATAATCTCCGGACCCGTAATCTGTCTATCCCCCACTTCACTCCAACAAATCGGAGACCTGCACTTTCTACCATAAAGTGCTTCAAACGGTGCCATCTCAATGCTTGAATGGTAGCTGTTGTTGTAGGAAAATTCTGCTAACGGTAGATGTCGATCCCAACTGTTTCCGAAATCAATAACACATGCTCGTAGCATGTCTTCAAGCGTTTGTATCGTCCTTTCGCTCTGCCCATCAGTTTGTGGATGATAGGCAGTACTCATGTCTAGACGAGTTCCTAATGCTTGCTGTAATGTCTGCCAGAATCTTGAAATAAATCTGCCATCCCTATCAGAGATAATAGAGATTGGTATTCCATGTCTGGAGACGACTTTCTTCAAATACAGTCGTGCTAACTTCTCCATCTTGTCATCTTCTCTTATTGGCAGGAAGTGTGCTGATTTGGTGAGATGATCAACTATTACCCAAATAGTATCAAAACCACTTGCAGTCCTTGGCAATTTAGTGATGAAATCCATGGTAATGTTTTCCCATTTCCATTCTGGGATTTCGGGTTGTTGAAGTAGACCTGATGGTTTCTGATGCTCAGCTTTGACCTTAGAACACGTCAAACATTCTCCTACGTATTTAGCAACATCGGCTTTCATACCCGGCCACCAAAAATGTTTCTTGAGATCCTTGTACATCTTCCCCGTTCCAGGATGTATTGAGTATCTGGTTTTATGAGCTTCTCTAAGTACCATTTCTCTCATATCTCCAAATTTTGGTACCCAAATCCTTTCAGCCCTATACCGGATTCCGTCTTCTCGAATATTAAGATGCTGCTCCGATCCTTTGGGTATTTCATCCTTTAAATTTCCTTCTTTTAAAACTCCTTGTTGCGCCTCCTTTATTTGAGTAGTAAGGTTATTATGAATCATTATATTCATAGATTTTACTCGAATGGGTTCTCTGTCCTTCCTGCTCAAGGCATCGGCTACCACATTTGCCTTCCCCGGGTGGTAACGAATCTCAAAGTCGTAATCATTCAACAATTCAATCCACCTACGCTGCCTCATATTCAGTTGTTTCTGATTAAATATGTGTTGAAGACTTTTGTGGTCGGTATATATAATACTTTTGACCCCATATAAGTAGTGCCTCCAAGTCTTTAATGCAAAAACAACCGCGCCTAATTCCAAATCATGCGTCGTATAATTTTGCTCGTGAATCTTTAATTGTCTAGACGCATAAGCAATCACCTTCGTTCGTTGCATTAATACACAACCGAGACCTTGCTTTGATGCGTCACAATAAATCACAAAATCATCATTCCCTTCAGGCAATGACAATATAGGTGCCGTAGTTAGCTTTTTCTTCAATAACTAAAACGCTTTCTCTTGTTCATCCTTCCATTCAAATTTCTTCCCTTTATGCGTTAATGCAGTCAAGGGTTTTGCTATTCTGGAAAAGTCTTGGATGAACCTTCTGTAGTAACCAGCTAGTCCTAAAAACTGGCGTATGTGTTTCGGAGTTTTCGGGGTTTCCCACTTTTCAACAGTTTCTATCTTTGCCGGATCCACCTTAATACCTTTTTTGTTCACTATGTGACCGAGGAATTGAACTTCTTCCAACCAAAATTCACACTTTGAAAATTTAGCGTACAATTCTTCCTTCCTCAATACTTCTAACACCTTTCTCAAATGTTCACCGTGTTCTTGGTCATTCTTTGAGTAAATAAGTATGTCATCAATGAAAACAATGACAAACTTGTCAAGGTATGGTCCACACACTCGGTTCATAAGGTCCATGAACACAGCTGGTGTATTAGTTAAACCAAATGGCATGACCATAAACTCGTAATGACCGTAACATGTTCTGAAAACAGTCTTTGGAATATCATCTTCTTTCACCCGCATTTGATGATACCCGGAAAATAAGTCAATCTTTGAATAAACAGACGAGCCTTGTAGTTGATCAAATAAGTCGTCGATTCTCGGTAGTGGGTAGCGGTTCTTGATGGTAAGTTTGTTCAACTCTCGGTAGTCGATACACAACCTGAATGTACCATCTTTCTTCTTGACAAACAAAACAGGAGCTCCCCACGGTGATGTGCTTGGTCGAATCAAACCATGCTCTAAAAGTTCTTGTAATTGGCTTTGCAGTTCTTTCATCTCGTTGGGTGCGAGTCTGTAAGGAGCACGAGCTATTGGTGCAGCTCCTGGTACAAGATCTATTTGAAATTCAACGGATCGATGTGGGGGTAATCCCGGTAATTCTTTCGGAAATACATCGGGAAATTCTTTTGCGACGGGAACATCATTGATGCTCTTTTCTTCAGTTTGTACTTTCTCGACGTGTGCTAGAATAGCATAGCAACCTTTTCTTATTAGTTTTTGTGCCTTCAAATTACTAATAAGATGTAGCTTCGTGTTGCCCTTTTCTCCGTACACCATTAAGGGTTTTCCTTTTTCTCGTATAATGCTAATTGCATTTTTGTAACAAACGATCTCTGCTTTCACTTCTTTTAACCAGTCCATACCGATTATCACATCAAAACTCCCTAACTCTACTGGTATCAAGTCAATCTTAAATGTTTCGCTAACCAGTTTAATTTCTCGATTCTGACATATATTATCTGCTGAAATTAATTTACCATTTGCTAATTCGAGTAAAAATTTACTATCCAAAGG
The DNA here is from genome assembly GCF_046630445.1 of Rutidosis leptorrhynchoides. Classification (NCBI taxonomy): domain Eukaryota; kingdom Viridiplantae; phylum Streptophyta; class Magnoliopsida; order Asterales; family Asteraceae; genus Rutidosis; species Rutidosis leptorrhynchoides. The sequence goes on from NC_092334.1 coordinate 545,137,158, forward strand.
CGTCAATGGACAACTTAATTTAGCACAAAAATCTCTACTCATATAGCTTCTATCCGCACCCGAATCAAATAAAACGTAAGCAGATTTATTGTCAATAAGAAACGTACCCGTAACAAGCTCCGGGTCTTCCTGTGCCTCTGCCGCATTAATATTGAAAACTCTTCCGCGGCCTTGTCCATTCGTGTTCTCCTGTTTTGGGCAATTTCTAATAATGTGGCCCGGTTTTCCACATTTATAACAAACTACATTGGCATAACTTGCTCCGACACTACTTGCTCCGCCATTACTCGTTCCGACACCATTTGTTCCTTTCGTTCTATTAACCCCTGGTCCGTAGACCTCATACTTCGCCGCGCAATGACCATTTCTTTTGCACTTGTTGCAAAATTTGGTGCAGAACCCCGAGTGATACTTTTCACACCTTTGGCATAGCTGCTTCTGATTGTTGTTGTTGTTGCGGTTATTATTGTTGTTGGGATGATTATTGTAGTTGCTGTTGTTGTTGTTGTTGTTGTTGGGCCATTTATTGTAGTTGCGATTGATGTTGCGATTGTTGGGATAATTGTTGCGATTATTGTTGTAATTGCTGTTGTTGTTATATTGGTGATTCTTATCACCGTTTTCCTCCCACTTTCTTTTGACTTGCTTCACATTGGCCTCTTCAGCAGTCTGTTCTTTAATTCTTTCTTCAATCTGGTTCACTAGTTTGTGAGCCATTCTACATGCCTGTTGTATGGAGGCGGGCTCGTGTGAACTTATATCTTCTTGGATTCTTTTCGGTAATCCTTTCACAAACGCGTCGATCTTCTCTTCCTCATCTTCGAATGCTCCCGGACACAATAGGCACAATTCTGTGAATCGTCTTTCGTACGTGGTAATATCAAATCCTTGGGTTCGTAACCCTCTAAGTTCTGTCTTGAGCTTATTGACCTCGGTTCTGGGACGGTACTTCTCGTTCATCAAGTGCTTGAATGCTGACCACGGTTGTGCGTACGCATCGTCTTGTCCCACTTGCTCTAGATAGGTATTCCACCATGTTAATGCAGAACCTGTGAAGGTATGCGTAGCGTACTTTACTTTGTCCTCTTCAGTACACTTACTTATGGCAAACACCGATTCGACCTTCTCGGTCCACCGTTTCAATCCGATCGGTCCTTCGGTTCCATCAAATTCCAAAGGTTTGCAGGCAGTGAATTCTTTGTAGGTGCATCCTACACGATTTCCTGTACTGCTAGATCCAAGGTTATTGTTGGTATGTAGCGCAGCCTGTACTGCGGCTATGTTTGAAGCTAGAAAAGTACGGAATTCCTCTTCATTCATATTCACGGTGTGTCGAGTAGTCGGTGCCATTTCCTTCAAAATAGTCAAATGGAACAAGTTAATCATACCGAATATTAAGAGTAGTTAATAGTATTTCGTAGCATAATATGAACTCATTTATAAAAGCTTTTTCTTCATATTAGCGTTTTATAAGTTTAAATTCGGGTAGTACCTACCCGTTAAGTTCATACTTAGTAGCTAATATACAATTCAACTACTACAATTCTATATAAAAACTGATTATAATAATTTTTCGCGTTCAAACTTTTATACAATATTTTACAAACTTACAATATCGCTTATTTTACATAAAGCATGAAATATAGCACACAATAACTTTGATACAAGATAGTTGTGAAGATAATTCTAGCTAGTACACAAGTCGTTCAGCAAAGGCAATAAAGACACGTAATTCATATGTCCAGAAACAAGTCATGCATTCTGGTTTTACTAGGACTACTTCCCATCCTTGGTCTTGTGGAACATAACCGTTATGGCCGTTGATAAGACAGCATGTTGTAACGTCGTCAAAGGGACGAGGGTTACGTAATGTCCAACAGTCCCGTAACAATCTAAAAACCTCATTTCTTACCCCAATTACCGACTCCGTCACTTGTGGGAATGTTTTGTTTAATAGTTGTAGCCCGATGTTCTTATTCTCACTTTGGTGAGAAGTGAACATTACTAATCCGTAAGCATAACATGCTTCTTTATGTTGCATGTTAGCCGCTTTTTCTAAATCACGAAGTCCAATATTCGGATATATTGAGTCAAAATAATTTCTTAACCCATTGCGTAAAATAGCATTTGGGTTCCCCGCAATATATGCGTCAAAGTAAACACATCGTAACTTATGGATTTCCCAATGTGATATCCCCCATCTTTCGAACGAAAGCCTTTTATAAACCAAGGCATTCTTGGAACGTTCTTCGAATGTCTTACAAACTGATCTCGCCTTAAATAGTTGTGCCGAAGAATTCTGACCGACTCTAGACAAGATTTCATCAATCATGTCTCCGGGTAGGTCTCTTAAAATATTGGGTTGTCTATCCATTTTGTGTTTTTATACTGTAAAATAGACAAGAGTTAGATTCATAAAAAAAATACTTATTAATACAAGCAATTTTTACATATATCATAAAGCATAAGCACACTATATTACATATATTACACCACACGAATACAACTATCTTATTCCGACTCGCTTGTTTCTTCTTCTTCAGTTTTGGTCCATTTTGCCAAGTTTCTAGGGATATATGATGTTCCCCTAATACGAGCCATCGTTTTCCACATTGGTTTAGAAAAACCTGGTGGTTTAGAGGTTCCCGGGTCATTGTTACAACTTAAGGACTTCGGGGGTTGACGATACATATAAAGTTCATCGGGGTTGGAATTAGATTTCTCTATTTTTATGCCCTTTCCCATATTATTTTCTTTTGCCTTTTTAAATTCAGTTGGGGTAATTTCTATAACATCATCGGAATTCTCGTCGGAATCCGATTCATCGGAGAATTGGTAATCCTCCCAATATTTTGCTTCCTTGGCGGAAACACCATTGACCATAATTAACCTTGGTCGGTTGGTTGAGGATTTTCTTTTACTTAACCGTTTTATTATTTCCCCCACCCATTCTATTTCTTCATCCGGTTCCGATTCTTCTTCCGGTTCCGATTCTTCTTCCGGTTCCGACTCTTCTTCCGGTTCCTCTTCGGGAACTTGTGAATCAGTCCACGAATCATTCCAATTTACATTTGACTCTTCATTATTATTAGGTGAGTCAATGGAACTTGTTCTAGAGGTAGACATCTATCACATAATATCAAACGCGTTAAGAGATTAATATATCACATAATATTCACATGTTAAAAATATATAGTTTCCAACAAAATTTGTTAAGCAATCATTTTTCAAGTAAACACGGTCGAAGTCCAGACTCACTAATGCATCCTAACAAACTCGATAAGACACACTAATGCAAAATTCTGGTTCTCTAATACCAACGCTCTGATACCAACTGAAATGTCCCGTTCTTATTGATTAAAAACGTTCCATATTAATTGATTTCGTTGCGAGGTTTTGACCTCTATATGAGACGTTTTTCAAAGACTGCATTCATTTTAAAACAAATCATAACCTTTATTTCATCAATAAAGGTTTAAAAAGCTTTACGTAGATTATCAAATAATGATAATCTAAAATATCCTGTTTACACACGACCATTACATAATGGTTTACAATACAAATATGTTACAACAAAATAAGTTTCTTGAATGCAGTTTTTACACAATATCATACAAGCATGGACTCCAAATCTCTTCCTTATTTAAGTATGCGACAACGAAAGATCTTAATAATCACCTGAGAATAAACATGCTTAAAACGTCAACAAAAATGTTGGTGAGTTATAGGTATAACCTATATATATCAAATCATAATAATAGACCACAAGATTTCATATTTCAATACACATCCCATACATAGAGATAAAAATCATTCATATGGTGAACACCTGGTAACCGACATTAACAAGATGCATAAATAAGTATATCCCCATCATTCCGGGACACCCTTCGGATATGATATAAATTTCGAAGTACTAAAGCATCCGGTACTTTGGATGGGGTTTGTTAGGCCCAATAGATCTATCTTTAGGATTCGCGTCAGTTAGGGTGTCTGTTCCCTAATTCTTAGATTACCAGACTAAATAAAAAGGGGCATATTCGATTTCGATAATTCAACCATAGAATGTAGTTTCACGTACTTGTGTCTATTTTGTAAATCATTTATAAAACCTGCATGTATTCTCATCCCAAAAATATTAGATTTTAAAAGTGGGACTATAACTCACTTTCACAGATTTTTACTTCGTCGGGAAGTAAGACTTGGCCACTGGTTGATTCACGAACCTATAACAATATATACATATATATCAAAGTATGTTCAAAATATATTTACAACACTTTTAATATATTTTGATGTTTTAAGTTTATTAAGTCAGATGTCCTCGTTAGTAACCTACAACTAGTTGTCCACAGTTAGATGTACAGAAATAAATCGATAAATATTATCTTGAATCAATCCACGACCCAGTGTATACGTATCTCAGTATTGATCACAACTCAAACTATATATATTTTGGAATCAACCTCAACCCTGTATAGCTAACTCCAACATTCACATATAGAGTGTCTATGGTTGTTCCGAAATATATATAGATGTGTCGACATGATAGGTCGAAACATTGTATACGTGTCTATGGTATCTCAAGATTACATAATATACAATACAAGTTGATTAAGTTATGGTTGGAATAGATTTGTTACCAATTTTCACGTAGCTAAAATGAGAAAAATTATCCAATCTTGTTTTACCCATAACTTCTTCATTTTAAATCCGTTTTGAGTGAATCAAATTGCTATGGTTTCATATTGAACTCTATTTTATGAATCTAAACAGAAAAAGTATAGGTTTATAGTCAGAAAAATAAGTTACAAGTCATTTTTGTAAAGGTAGTCATTTCAGTCGAAAGAACGACGTCTAGATGACCATTTTAGAAAACATACTTCCACTTTGAGTTTAACCATAATTTTTGGATATAGTTTCATGTTCATAATAAAAATAATTTTCTCAGAATAACAACTTTTAAATCAAAGTTTATCATAGTTTTTAATTAACTAACCCAAAACAGCCCGCGGTGTTACTACGACGGCGTAAATCCGGTTTTACGGTGTTTTTCGTGTTTCCAGGTTTTAAATCATTAAGTTAGTATATCATATAGATATAGAACATGTGTTTAGTTGATTTTAAAAGTCAAGTTAGGAGGATTAACTTTTGTTTGCGAACAAGTTTAGAATTAACTAAACTATGTTCTAGTGATTACAAGTTAAACCTTCGAATAAGATAGCTTTATATGTATGAATCGAATGATGTTATGAACATCATTACTACCTTAAGTTCCTTGGATAAACCTACTGGAAAAGAGAAAAATGGATCTATCTTCAACGGATCCTTGGATGGCTCGAAGTTCTTGAAGCAGAATCATGACACGAAAACAAGTTCAAGTAAGATCATCACTTGAAATAAGATTGTTATAGTTATAGAAATTGAACCAAAGTTTGAATATGATTATTACCTTGTATTAGAATGATAACCTACTATAAGAAACAAAGATTTCTTGAGGTTGGATGATCACCTTACAAGATTGGAAGTGAGCTAGCAAACTTGAAAGTATTCTTGATTTTATGTAACTAGAACTTGTAGAATATATGAAGAACACTTAGAACTTGAAGATAGAACTTGAGAGAGATCAATTATATGAAGAAAATTGAAGAATGAAAGTGTTTGTAGGTGTTTTTGGTCGTTGGTGTATGGATTAGATATAAAGGATATGTAATTTTGTTTTCATGTAAATAAGTCATGAATGATTACTCATATTTTTATAATTTTATGAGATATTTCATGCTAGTTACCAAATGATGGTTCCCACATGTGTTATGTGACTCACATGGGCTGCTAAGAGCTGATAATTGGAGTGTATATACCAATAGTACATACATCTAAAAGCTGTGTATTGTACGAGTACGAATACGGGTGCATACGAGTAGAATTGTTGATGAAACTGAACGAGGATGTAATTGTAAGCATTTTTATTAAGTAGAAGTATTTTGATAAGTGTATTGAAGTCTTTCAAAAGTGTATAAATACATATTAAAACACTACATGTATATACATTTTAACTGAGTCGTTAAGTCATCGTTAGTCGTTACATGTAAGTGTTGTTTTGAAACCTTTAGGTTAACGATCTTGTTAAATGTTGTTAACCCAATGTTTATAATATCAAATGAGATTTTAAATTATTATATTATCATGATATTATCATGTATGAATATCTCTTAATATGATATATATACATTAAATGTCTTTACAACGATAATCGTTACATATATGTCTCGTTTCGAAATCCTTAAGTTAGTAGTCTTGTTTATATGTATATAACTCATTGTTAATATACTTATGGAGATACTTACTTATCATAATCTCATGTTAACCATATGTATATCCATATATATATCGTCATGTCATTTTTACAAGTTTTAACGTTCGTGAATCGCCGGTCAACTTGGGTGGTCAATTGTCTATATGAAACATATTTCAATTAATCAAGTCTTAACAAGTTTGATTGCTTAACATGTTGGAAACATTTAATCATGTAAATATCAATCTCAATTAATATATATAAACATGGAAAAGTTCGGGTCACTACAAGAATGGTGTTTCGGACTGGTTCGCCGGTAAGTGCTTCAGGTTCTTCACTGAGAGGTGAATTTGGTTGATGGAAAGGATCACCCTCTTCTTGTCTCCATTGATTAAGTCGACTACGAACCCATCCCCAATTCATCCAGAATTGATGATGGCTAATCGGTTGTTCCATTCCGGTTACACTGCTTTTAGAGTTCGAATGAATATCCATATCGGAATAGCTGTCGAAATCCGAGGAACTTGAACTGGTTGCAGAATTCATCTTACACGGTTCGATAAAAGAAATTTTCGATAGGAAATGAATTTCGGATATGAAATAGATTATAGGACGTAGATTAGTACCCTGTAATATATAATTTACATATACATATATAATACCAAAATACCATAAGTTACGGAGGAATCCTCGGAAGATGTCAGGCAGAGTTTACTGTAACAGATTCGCTAAGATATGAATTTTGTCTATACACTATCTATGCAATAAAGGCATTAAGACGTGTCTAGACTTAGAATGATAAGCAGAAAATTTTTCGACAAGAAATGATAAGCAAAACTTTTTGACATGCAGACACGGTCGAAGTCCAGACTCACTAATGCATCTTAACAACTATAAGTTAGACACACTAATGCAATTTCTGGTTCGCTAAGACCTATGCTCTGCTACCAACTGTCGTGACCCGTCCTAATCTATTCGGACGAATACAATAACATTTGGTTTCATTGCGAGGTACTGACCTCTATATGATACGTTTTACAAACATTGCATTCAGTTTAGCAGATGAACTCATTTCAAAATATAACCTTTCGATATAAATGACATATGATACCTATAATATGAATGACTAATCTATCATTGACTTAATAAACTTCTTTTTGAACTCGAATGACTTGAATGCAACGTCTTTTGAAATATGCCATGAATGACTCCAAGTAATATCTTTAAATTGAGCAAATGCACAGCGGAAGATTTCTTTCGTACCTGAGAATAAACATGCTTAAATGTGTCAACTAAAAGGTTGGTGAGTTCATAGATTTATCATAAATAATGATTTCAATAATAGTAATAGACCACAAGATTTCAGTTTCCATAAATATACATACACCGCAGTGTATAAAACCATTTTGCTTATGTTGAGGCTTCAGTAACCAACCTTAACAATAATATAATATATCATCTTTGCAAAGATGGAACGTACACCGGTGTTAATAAATAATCCTCGAAGTACTAAACATTCGCCCACTAGCTCTAACGTCTAGTGCAGCCTACAGGATGGGGGTGTCTGTAGTGACCCGAACTTTTCCATGTTTATATATATTAATTGAGATTGATATTTACATGATTAAATGTTTCCAACATGTTAAGCAATCAAACTTGTTAAGGCTTGATTAATTGAAATATGTTTCATATAGACAATTGACCACCCAAGTTGACCGGCGATTCACGAACGTTAAAACTTGTAAAAACGACATGACGATATATATATGGATATACATATGGTTAACATGAGATTATGATAAGTAAGTATCTCCATAAGTATATTAACAATGAGTTATATACATATAAACAAGACTACTAACTTAAGGATTTCGAAACGAGACATATATGTAACGATTATGGTTGTAACGACATTTAAATGTATATGTATCATATTAAGATATATTAATATATCATAATATCATGATAATATAATAATTTAACATCTCATTAGATATAATAAATAATGGGTTAACAACATTAATTGAGATCGTTAACTTAAAGGTTTCAAAACAACACTTACATGTAACGACTAACGATGACTTAACGACTCAGTTAAAATGTATATACATGTAGTGTAATTAGATGTATTAAAATACTTTTGGAAGACTTCAAGACATATATCAAAACACTCATACTTAACGAAAATGGTTACAGTTACTTTCCCATTCTTTTCTTTCATCAAGAATTCTAGTCGTATTCTTACCCGTATTATACACAGCTTCAAAACGTACTTACTATGGGTATATAATAATAGGAACTAGCATGGGATTCCACTCTTGATTATTTCATGTATGACTAATCAATTTTAACTTCTACCATGAGCTAGTCAACTAACTAGAACTCCTTTTAACCCCACTCACCACTCACCAATTACCACTCATCATTCACTCCATTTCACTTCCAATTCTCTTTCTAATTCTCTCTCAACACACACACACTATTATGAACGTATTTTTCCAGTAGTTAATCATCATCTTCATCAAAAATCACTTCAAGAATCAAGCTATAATCATCATAGGAAGAACACTTCAAGAACACTTCAAAAATCCCTTCAAGTTTACTAATTTACTTCCAAGCTTTCTAATCCATTCCAAGTAATCATCTAAGATCAAGAAACCTTTGTTATATACAGTAGGTTATCTTTCTTATTCAAGGTAATATTCATATTCAAACTTTGATTCAATTTCTATAACTATAAACTATCTTAATTCGAGTAAAAATCTTACTTGAACTTGTTTTTGTGTCATGATCCTACTTCAAGAACTTTCAAGCCATTCAAGATCCTTTGAAGCTAGATCATTTCTTGTCACTTCCAGTAGGTTTACCTACTAAACTTAAGGTAGTAATGATGTTCATAACATCATTCGATTCATATATATAAAACTATCTTATTCGAAGGTTTAAACTCGTAATCACTAGAACATAGTTTAGTAATTCTAAACTTGTTCGCAAACAAAAGTTAATCCTTCTAACTTGACTTTTAAAATTAACTAAACACGTGTTCTATATCTATATGATATGCTAACTTAATGGTTTAAAATCTGGAAACACGAAAAACACCGTAAAATCGGATTTACGCCGTCGTAGTAACACCGCGGGCTGTTTTGGGTTAGTTAATTAAAAACTATGATAAACTTTGATTTAAAAGTTGTTATTATGAGAAAATGATTTTTATTATGAACATGAAACTATACCCAAAAATTATGGTTAAACTCAAAGTGGAAGTATGTTTTCTAAAATGGTCATCTAGACGTCGTTCTTTCGACTGAAATGACTACCTTTACAAAAATGACTTGTAACTTATTTTTCCGACTATAAACCTATACTTTTTCTGTTTAGATTCATAAAATAAAGTTCAATATGAAACCATAGCAATTTGATTCACTCAAAACGGATTTAAAATGAAGAAGTTATGGGTAAAACAAGATTGAATAATTTTTTTCATTTTAGCTACGTGAAAATTGGTAACAAATCTATTTCAACCATAACTTAATCAACTTGTATTGTATATTATGTAATCTTGAGATACTATAGACACGTATACAATGTTTCGACCTATCATGTTGACACATCTATGTATATTTCGGAACAACCATAGACACTCTATATGTGAATGTTGGAGTTAGCTATACAGGGTTGAGGTTGATTCCAAAATATATATAGTTTGAGTTGTGATCAATACTGAGATACGTATACACTGGGTCGTGGATTAATTCAAGATAATATTTATCGATTTATTTCTGTACATCTAACTGTGGACAACTAGTTGTAGGTTACTAACGAGGACAGCTGACTTACTAAACTTAAAACATCAAAATATATTAAAAGTGTTGTAAATATATTTTGAACATACTTTAATATATATGTATATATTGTTATAGGTTCGTGAATCAACAGTGGCCAAGTCTTACTTCCCGACGAAGTAAAAATCTGTGAAAGTGAGTTATAGTCCCACTTTTAAAATCTAATATTTTTGGGATGAGAATACATGCAGATTTTATAAATGATTTACAAAATAGACACAAGTACGTGAAACTACATTCTATGGTTGAATTATCGAAATCGAATATGCCCCTTTTTATTAAGTCTGGTAATCTAAGAATTAGGGAACTGACACCCTAATTGACGCGAATCCTAAAGATAGATCTATTGGGCCTAATAAACCCCATCCAAAGTACTGGATGCTTTAGTACTTCGAAATTTATATCATATCCGAAGGGTGTCCCGGAATGATGGGGATATTCTTATATATACATCTTGTTAATGTCGGTTACCAGGTGTTCACCATATGAATGATTTTTATCTCTATGTATGGGATGTGTATTGAAATATGAAATCTTGTGGTCTATTGTTACGATTTGATATATATAGGTTAAACCTATAACTCACCAACATTTTTGTTGACGTTTAAAGCATGTTTATTCTCAGGTGAATATTAAGAGCTTCCGCTGTTGCATACTAAAATAAGGACAAGATTTGGAGTCCATGTTTGTATGATATTGTGTAAAAACTGCATTCAAGAAACTGATTTCGATGTAACATATTTGTATTGTAAACCATTATGTAATGGTCGTGTGTAAACAGGATATTTTAGATTATCATTATTTGATAATCTACGTAAAGCTTTTTAAACCTTATTTATGAAATAAAGGTTATGGTTTGTTTTAAAAATGAATGTAGTCTTTGAATAACGTCTCATATAGAGGTCAAAACCTCGCAACGAAATCAATTAATATGGAACGTTTTTAATCAATAAGAACGGGACATTTCAGTTGGTATCCGAGCGTTGGTCTTAGAGAACCAGAATTTTGCATTAGTGTGTCTTATCGAGTTTGTTAGGATGCATTAGTGAGTCTGGACTTCGACCGTGGTTACTTGAAAAATGATTGCTTAACAAATTTTGTTGGAAACTATATATTTTTAACATGTGAATATTATGTGATATATTAATCTCTTAACGCGTTTGATATTATGTGATAGATGTCTACCTCTAGAACAAGTCCCATTGACTCACCTAATAATAATGAAGAGTCAAATGTAAATTGGAATGATTCATGGACTGATTCACAAGTTCTCGAAGAGGAACCGGAAGAAGAATCGGAACCGGATGAAGAAATAGAACCGGTGGGAGAAATAATAAAACGGTTAAGTAAAAGAAAATCCTCAACCAACCGACCAAGGTTAATTATGATCAATGGTGTTTCCGCTAAGGAAGCAAAATATTGGGAGGATTACCAATTCTCCGATGAATCGGATTCTGACGAGAATTCCGATGATGTTATAGAAATTACCCCAACTGAATTTAAAAAGGCAAAAGAAAATAATAAGGGAAAGGGCATAAAAATAGAGAAATCTAATTCCAACCCCGATGAACTTTATATGTATCGTCAACCCCCGAAGTCCTTAAGTTGTAACAATGACCCGGGAACCTCTAAACCACCAGATTTTTCTAAACCAATGTGGAAAGCGACGGCTCGTATTAGGGGAACATCATATATCCCTAGAAACTTAGTAAAACGAACCAAAACCGAAGAAGAAGAAACAAGCAAGTCGGAATAAGATAGTTGTATTCGTGTGGTGTAATATATGTAATATAGTGTGCTTATGCTTTATGATATATGTAAAAATTTCTTGTATTAATAAGTATTTTTTTTTATGAATCTAACTCTTGTCTATTTTACAGTATAAAAACACAAAATGGATAGACAACCCAATATTTTAAGAGACCTACCCGGAGACATGATTGATGAAATGTTGTCTAGAGTCGGTCAGAATTCTTCGGCACAACTATTTAAGGCGAGATCAGTATGTAAGACATTCGAAGAACGTTCCAAGAATGCCTTGGTTTATAAAAGGCTTTCGTTCGAAAGATGGGGGATATCACATTGGAAAATCCATAAGTTACGATGTGTTTACTTTGACGCATATATTGCGGGGAACCCAAATGCTATTTTACGCAATGGGTTAAGAAATTATTTTGACTCAATATATCCGAATATTGGACTTCGTGATTTAGAAAAAGCGGCTAACATGCAACATAAAGAAGCATGTTATGCTTACAGATTAGTAATGTTCGCTTCTCACCAAAGTGAGAACAAGAACATCGGCCTACAACTATTAAACAAAACGTTCCCACAAGTGACGGAGTCGGTAATTGAGGTAAGAAATGAGGTTTTTAGATTGTTACGGGACTGTTGGACATTACGTAACCCTCGTCCCTTTGACGACGTTACAACACGATGTCTTATCAACGGCCATAACGGTTATGTTCCACAAGACCAAGGATGGGAAGTAGTCCTAGTAAAACCAGAATGCATGACTTGTTTCTGGACGTATGAATTACGTGTCTTTATTGCCTTTGCTGAACGACTTGTGTACTAGCTAGAATTATCTTCACAACTATCTTGTATCAAAGTTATTGTGTGCTATATTTCATGCTTTATGTAAAATAAGCGGTATTGTAAGTTTGTAAAATATTGTATAAAAGTTTGAACGCGAAATATTATTATAATCAGTTTTTCATATAGAATTGTAGTAGTTGAATTGTATATTAGCTACTAAGTATGAACTTAACGGGTAGGTACTACCCGAATTTAAACTTATAAAACGCTAATATGAAAAAAAAGCTTTTATAAATGAGTTCATATTATGCTACGAAATACTATTAACTACTCTTAATATTCTGTATGATTAACTTGTTCCATTTGACTATTTTGAAGGAAATGGCACCGACTACTCGACACACCGTGAATATGAATGAAGAGGAATTCCGTACTTTTCTAGCTTCAAACATAGCCGCAGTACAGGCTGCGCTACATACCAACAATAACCTTGGATCTAGCAGTACAGGAAATCGTGTAGGATGCACATACAAAGAATTCACTGCCTGCAAACCTTTGGAATTTGATGGAACCGAAGGACCGATCGGATTGAAACGGTGGACCGAGAAGGTCGAATCGGTGTTTCCCATAAGTAAGTGTACTGAAGAGGACAAAGTAAAGTACGCTTCGCATACCTTCACAGGTTCTGCGTTAACATGGTGGAATACCTATCTAGAGCAAGTGGGACAAGATGATGCGTACGCACTACCGTGGTCAGCATTCAAGCACTTGATGAACGAGAAGTACCGTCCCAGAACCGAGGTCAATAAGCTCAAGACAGAACTTAGAGGGTTACGAACCCAAGGATTTGATATTACCACGTACGAAAGACGATTCACAGAATTGTGCCTATTGTGTCCGGGAGCATTCGAAGATGAGGAAGAGAAGATCGACGCGTTTGTGAAAGGATTACCGGAAAGAATCCAAGAAGATATAAGTTCACACGAGCCCGCCTCCATACAACAGGCATGTAGAATGGCTCACAAACTAGTGAACCAGATTGAAGAAAGAATTAAAGAACAGACTGCTGAAGAGGCCAATGTGAAGCAAGTCAAAAGAAAGTGGGAGGAAAACGGTGATAAGAATCACCAATACAACAACAACAGCAATTACAACAATAATCGCAACAATCATCCCAACAATCGCAACATCAATCGCAACTACAACAAACGGCCCAACAACAACAACAACAGCAACTACAACAATCATCCCAACAACAATAATAACCGCAACAACAACAACAACAATCAGAAGCAGCTATGCCAAAGGTGTGAAAAGTATCACTTGGGGTTCTGCACCAAATTTTGCAACAAGTGTAAAAGAAATGGTCATAGCGCGGCAAAGTGTGAGGTCTACGGACCAGGGGTTAATAGAACGAAAGGAACAAATGGTGTCGGAACGAGTAATGGCAGAGCAAGTAGTGTCGGAGCAAGTTATGCCAATGTAGTTTGTTATAAATGTGGAAAACCAGGCCACATTATTAGAAATTGCCCGAACCAGGAGAACACGAATGGACAAGGCCGCGGAAGAGTTTTCAATATTAATGCGGCAGAGGCACAGGAAGACCCGGAGCTTGTTACGGGTACGTTTCTTATTGACAATAAATCTGCTTACGTTTTATTTGATTCGGGTGCGGATAGAAGCTATATGAGTAGAGATTTTTGTGCTAAATTAAGTTGTCCATTGACGCCTTTGGATAGTAAATTTTTACTCGAATTAGCAAATGGTAAATTAATTTCAGCAGATAATATATGTCGGAATCGAGAAATTAAACTGGTTAGCGAAACATTTAAGATTGACTTGATACCAGTAGAGTTAGGGAGTTTTGATGTGATAATCGGTATGGACTGGTTGAAAGAAGTGAAAGCAGAGATCGTTTGTTACAAAAATGCAATTCGCATTATACGAGAAAAAGGAAAACCCTTAATGGTGTACGGAGAAAAGGGCAACACGAAGCTACATCTTATTAGTAATTTGAAGGCACAAAAACTAATAAGAAAAGGTTGCTATGTTGTTCTAGCACACGTCGATAAAGTACAAACTGAAGAAAAGAGCATCAATGATGTTCCCGTCGCAAAAGAATTTCCCGATGTATTTCCGAAAGAATTACCGGGATTACCCCCACATCGATCCGTTGAATTTCAAATAGATCTTGTACCAGGAGCAGCACCAATAGTTTGTGCTCCTTACAGACTCGCACCCAGTGAGATGAAAGAACTGCAAAGCCAATTACAAGAACTTTTAGAGCATGGTTTCATTCGACCAAGCACATCACCGTGGGGAGCTCCTGTTTTGTTTGTCAAGAAGAAAGATGGTACATTCAGGTTGTGTATCGACTACCGAGAGTTGAACAAACTTACCATCAAGAACCGCTACCCACTACCGAGAATCGACGACTTATTTGATCAACTACAAGGCTCGTCTATTTATTCAAAGATTGACTTACGTTCCGGGTATCATCAAATGCGGGTGAAAAAAGATGATATTCTAAAGACTGCTTTCAGAACACGTTACGGTCATTACGAGTTTATGGTCATGCCGTTTGGTTTAACTAATGCACCAGCTGTGTTCATGGACCTTATGAACCGAGTGTGTGGACCATACCTTGACAAGTTTGTCATTGTTTTCATTGATGACATACTTATTTACTCAAAGAATGACCAAGAACACGGTGAACATTTGAGAAAGGTGTTAGAAGTATTGAGGAAGGAAGAATTGTACGCTAAGTTTTTAAAGTGTGCATTTTGGTTGGAAGAAGTTCAATTCCTCGGTCACATAGTGAACAAAGAAGGTATTAAGGTGGATCCGGCAAAGATAGAAACTGTTGAAAAGTGGGAAACCCCGAAAACTCCGAAACACATACGCCAGTTTTTAGGACTAGCTGGTTACTACAGAAGGTTCATCCAAGACTTTTCCAGAATAGCAAAACCCTTGACTGCATTAACGCATAAAGGGAATAAATTTGAATGGAATGATGAACAAGAGAAAGCGTTTCAGTTATTGAAGAAAAAGCTAACTACGGCACCTATATTGTCATTGCCTGAAGGGAATGATGATTTTGTGATTTATTGTGACGCATCAAAGCAAGGTCTCGGTTGTGTATTAATGCAACGAACGAAGGTGATTGCTTATGCGTCTAGACAATTGAAGATTCACGAACAAAATTATACGACGCATGATTTGGAATTAGGCGCGGTTGTTTTTGCATTAAAGACTTGGAGGCACTACTTATATGGGGTCAAAAGTATTATATATATCGACCACAAAAGTCTTCAACACATATTTAATCAGAAACAACTGAATATGAGGCAGCGTAGGTGGATTGAATTATTGAATGATTACGACTTTGAGATTCGTTACCACCCGGGGAAGGCAAATGTGGTAGCCGATGCCTTGAGCAGGAAGGACAGAGAACCCATTCGAGTAAAATCTATGAATATAATGATTCATAATAACCTTACTACTCAAATAAAGGAGGCGCAACAAGGAGTTTTAAAAGAGTGAAATTTAAAGGATGAAATACCCAAAGGATCGGAGAAACATCTTAATATTCGGGAAGACGGAACCCGGTATAGGGCTGAAAGGATTTGGGTACCAAAATTTGGAGATATGAGAGAAATGGTACTTAGAGAAGTTCATAAAACCAGATACTCAATACATCCTGAAACGGGGAAGATGTACAAGGATCTCAGGAAATATTTTTGGTGGCCGGGTATGAAAGCCGATGTTGCTAAATACGTAGGAGAATGTTTGACGTGTTCTAAGGTCAAAGCTGAGCATCAGAAACCATCAGGTCTACTTCAACAACCCGAAATCCCGGAATGGAAATGGGAAAACATTACCATGGATTTCATCACTAAATTGCCAAGGACTGCAAGTGGTTTTGATACTATTTGGGTAATAGTTGATCGTCTCACCAAATCAGCACATTTCCTGCCAATAAGAGAAGATGACAAGATGGAGAAGTTAGCACGACTGTATTTGAAGGAAGTCGTCTCCAGACATGGAATACCAATCTCTATTATCTCTGATAGGGATGGCAGATTTATTTCAAGATTCTGGCAGACATTACAGCAAGCATTAGGAACTCGTCTAGACATGAGTACTGCCTATCATCCACAAACTGATGGGCAGAGCGAAAGGACGATACAAACGCTTGAAGACATGCTACGAGCATGTGTTATTGATTTCGGAAACAGTTGGGATCGACATCTACCGTTAGCAGAATTTTCCTACAACAACAGCTACCATTCAAGCATTAAGATGGCGCCGTTTGAAGCACTTTATTGTAGAAAGTGCAGGTCTCCAATTTGTTGGAGTGAAGTGGGGGATAGACAGATTACGGGTCCAGAGATTATACAAGAAACTACCGAGAAGATCATCCAAATTCAACAACGGTTGAAAACCGTCCAAAGTCGACAAAAGAGCTACGCTGACATTAAAAGAAAAGATATAGAATTTGAAATTGGAGAGATGGTCATGCTTAAAGTTGCACCTTGGAAAGGCGTTGTTCGATTTGGTATACAAGGGAAATTAAATCCAAGGTATATTGGACCATTCAAGATTATTGATCGTGTCGGACCAGTAGCTTACCGACTTGAGTTACCTCAACAACTCACGGCTGTACATAACACTTTCCACGTCTCGAATTTGAAGAAATGTTTTGTTAAAGAAAATCTCACTATTCCGTTAGATGAAATCCAAATCAACAAAAAACTCCAATTCATCGAAGAACCCGTCGAAATAATGGATCGTGAGGTTAAAAGACTTAAGCAAAACAAGATACCAATTGTTAAGGTTCGATGGAATGCTCGTAGAGGACCCGAGTTCACCTGGGAGCGTGAAGATCAGATGAAGAAGAAATACCCGCATCTATTTCCAGAAGATTCGTCAACACCTTCAACAGCTTAAAATTTCGGGACGAAATTTATTTAACGGGTAGGTACTGTAGTGACCCGAACTTTTCCATGTTTATACATATTAATTGAGATTGATATTTACATGATTAAATGTTTCCAACATGTTAAGCAATCAAACTTGTTAAGGCTTGATTAATTGAAATATGTTTCATATAGACAATTGACCACCCAAGTTGACCGGCGATTCACGAACGTTAAAACTTGTAAAAACGACATGATGATATATATATGGATATACATATGGTTAACATGAGATTATGATAAGTAAGTATCTCCATAAGTATATTAACAATGAGTTATATACATATAAACAAGACTACTAACTTAAGGATTTCGAAACGAGACATATATGTAACGATTATCGTTGTAACGACATTTAAATGTATATATATCATATTAAGATATATTAATATATAATAATATCATGATAATATAATAATTTAACATCTCATTAGATATAATAAACAATGGGTTAACAACATTAATTGAGATCGTTAACTTAAAGGTTTCAAAACAACACTTACATGTAACGACTAACGATGACTTAACGACTCAGTTAAAATGTATATAGATGTAGTGTAATTAGATGTATTAAAATACTTTTGGAAGACTTCAAGACATATATCAAAACACTCATACTTAACGAAAATGGTTACAGTTACTTTCCCATTCTTTTCTTTCATCAAGAATTCTAGTCGTATTCTTACCCGTATTATACATAGCTTCAAAACGTACTTACTATGGGTATATACCAATAGGAACTAGCATGGGATTCCACTCTTGATTATGTCATGTATGACTAATCAATTTTAACTTCTACCATGAGCTAGTCAACTAACTAGAACTCCTTTTAACCCCACTCACCACTCACCAATTACCACTCATCATTCACTCCATTTCACTTCCAATTCTCTTTCTAATTCTCTCTCAACACGCACACACTATTATGAATGTATTTTTCCAGTAGTTAATCATCATCTTCATCAAAAATCACTTCAATAATCAAGCTATAATCATCATAGGAAGAACACTTCAAGAACACTTCAAAAATCCCTTCAAGTTTACTAATTTACTTCCAAGCTTTCTAATCCATTCCAAGTAATCATCTAAGATCAAGAAACCTTTGTTATATACAGTAGGTTATCTTTCTTATTCAAGGTAATATTCATATTCAAACTTTGATTCAATTTCTATAACTATAAACTATCTTAATTCGAGTAAAAATCTTACTTGAACTTGTTTTTGTGTCATGATCCTACTTCAAGAACTTTCAAGCCATCCAAGATCCTTTGAAGCTAGATCATTTATTGTCACTTCCAGTAGGTTTACCTACTAAACTTAAGGTAGTAATGATGTTCATAACATCATTCGATTCATATATATAAAACTATCTTATTCGAAGGTTTAAACTCGTAATCACTAGAACATAGTTTAGTAATTCTAAACTTATTCGCAAACAAAAGTTAATCCTTATAACTTGACTTTTAAAATTAACTAAACACATGTTCTATATCTATATGATATGCTAACTTAATGGTTTAAAATCTGGAAACACGAAAAACACCGTAAAACCGAATTTACGCCGTCGTAGTAACACCGCGGGCTGTTTTGGGTTAGTTAATTAAAAACTATGATAAACTTTGATTTAAAAGTTGTTATTCTGAGAAAATGATTTTTATTATGAACATGAAACTATATCCAAAAATTATGGTTAAACTCAAAGTGGAAGTATGTTTTCTAAAATGGTCATCTAGACGTCGTTCTTTCGACTGAAATGACTACCTTTACAAAAACGACTTGTAACTTATTTTTCCGACTATAAACCTATACTTTTTCTGTTTAGATTCATAAAATAAAGTTCAATATGAAACCATAGCAATTTGATTCACTCAAAACGGATTTAAAATGAAGAAGTTATGTGTAAAACAAGATTGAATAATTTTTCTCATTTTAGCTACGTGAAAATTGGTAACAAATCTATTTCAATCATAACTTAATCAACTTGTATTGTATATTATGTAATCTTGAGATACCATAGACACGTATACAATGTTTCAACCTATCATGTCGACACATCTATATATATTTCGGAACAACCATAGACACTCTATATGTGAATGTTGGAGTTAGCTATACAGGGTTAAGGTTGATTCTAAAATATATATAGTTTGAGTTGTGATTAATACTGAGATACGTATACACTGGGTCGTGGATTGATTCAAGATAATATTTATCGATTTATTTCTGTACATCTAACTGTGGACAACTAGTTGTAGGTTACTAACGAGGACAGCTGACTTAATAAACTTAAAACATCAAAATATATTAAAAGTGTTGTAAATATATTTTGAACATACTTTAATATATATGTATATATTGTTATAGGTTCGTGAATCAACAGTGGCCAAGTCTTACTTCCCGACGAAGTAAAAATCTGTGAAAGTGAGTTATAGCCCCACTTTTAAAATCTAATATTTTTGGGATGAGAATACATGCAGGTTTTATAAATGATTTACAAAATAGACACAAGTACGTGAAACTACATTCTATGGTTGAATTATCGAAATCGAATATGCCCCTTTTTATTAAGTCTGGTAATCTAAGAATTAGGGAACAGACACCCTAATTGACGCGAATCCTAAAGATAGATCTATTGGGCCTAACAAACCCCATCCAAAGTACCGGATGCTTTAGTACTTCGAAATTTATATCATATCCGAAGGGTGTCCCGGAATGATGGGGATATTCTTATATATGCATCTTGTTAATGTCGGTTACCAGGTGTTCACCATATGAATGATTTTTATCTCTATGTATGGGATGTGTATTGAAATATGAAATCTTGTGGTCTATTGTTACGATTTGATATATATAGGTTAAACCTATAACTCACCAACATTTTTGTTGACGTTTAAAGCATGTTTATTCTCAGGTGAATATTAAGAGCTTCCGCTGTTGCATACTAAAATAAGGACAAGATTTGGAGTCCATGTTTGTATGATATTGTGTAAAAACTGCATTCAAGAAACTGATTTCGATGTAACATATTTGTATTGTAAACCATTATGTAATGGTCGTGTGTAAACAGGATATTTTAGATTATCATTATTTGATAATCTACGTAAAGCTTTTTAAACCTTATTTATGAAATAAAGGTTATGGTTTGTTTTAAAAATGAATGCAGTCTTTGAAAAACGTCTCATATAGAGGTCAAAACCTCGCAACAAAATCAATTAATATGGAACGTTTTTAATCAATAAGAACGGGACATTTCAGTGTCAAGCCCGATAGATCTATCTTTAGGATTCGCGCTTACATGCTCTTATAGCATGTAACTAAATTACCTATCACATCAATCCGCAGAATATCATTTTTAATCACTTGTCTCTATTTCGTAAAGCATTTATAAAATATCGCATGTATTCTCAGCCCAAAAATATATATTGTAAAAGTAAGTAAAAAGGGAGCAAATGAAACTCACCATCATAATCATGTATCATAATCTTAACTATCATCTTATCAATCATTATCATCATAAACTCATCATATTAATTCGATTACCATCATAATTATAATCAAAATCCTACGGTTTAACATCCTCACAATCGTTACGATCCCCCTCATCATCACTATTATGCTCATAATCATATATGATATCATCATTAACTCGCTATAAAAGATAGAACAGGTACTGTAGCAGTAGTAATAACAAGATAGTGGCGTGGTTTTCAATCAGAAACACTTGCATGTGTTGGGTGGGAGTCTCGTTCGAACACAGGAACAAGCAAAACAACTCCATCGAATAATTTGGTTATTGAATTGGTTCTTGGCTTCTTTGCGTTTGAAACTCAACAGATACAGAAAAAAGAAATAACAATGGTAGTCGACTTCTTTGATTACCTCCTACATCATCATTATGTCACATTCCATTATCATTTTTAATATTCCAAGTGGGTTATTAGTATTTGGAATTGTCGGCCACCTTTGTCCAAGAGATTGGATCCAATTTTTAAAACGTACACTATTCATATATGTCCTTATCTTGCATGATTTAAAAGGGTGTTGGAATGATAAAGGTGGTGTTTTAATAAACGAGAGAAACAAGAGGTGATTGGCGGTTTTTGTTGGATTTGATTGAACAGGTGCAGTGGTCTGTGATGGTGTTCGAAAGAGAAAGAAACAGGAAAATACGTGTTGCAGTACAACAGCCTGGTTGTCGTCTTCGTACAGTAAACAGGAGACTAGTAGCAAGTGTATAGCAGTGTTGCAGCAACCAATCGGGTATTATATCAATGATAAAGATGGCGGTGGTGTTTTGCCATAGTGGTTCCGGTGTTCGAGCTTGAAACAGCAAAGAAGGAGACAAAAAGAAAATAGAAAATGGGTTTTTACGATGGGGTGGTAACGGTTGCAGATTGTTGATGGTGATGGTAATCACGGTGGTTGTTGTGGTGGTTTAGTGGTGGTTAACAGTGGTGGTTAACAGTGGTGGTTCTCGAATAGTGATGATGGCTCATGAGGGTTGATGGTTATGATGGAGGTTGTGAGGGTGGAGATTTACGGATGGTTTTTGGTTGCTCGATCCCACAGAAAACATAAATATATGCTAGAGTTGTGCGGTTTTTGTGTATCTATCATGCAATGAATGTAGGTAATATATAAAGTAGAACACAGTAATTAACAAGATAATTTTTCAAACGTTGATAATTTTCCAAACGTTTTAATCAATGAAAGAATATATTAATCCACAATATAATAACCAACACACACAGTACACCATCAATAATATGGTTTCTAGATTCAATCAAGGGCAATTTAGAACAGTAATATATATATAATAATAATATTAATAATATAATAATAATAATAAACGTGTGAATATGTTAGCCGTCATCATTTACGGACTGGATTTCGTGCTCCGTTGATAATGGATAAAAGTACACAGAAAAATCCTAAATTTTTATATTAAACATCTTTACTCATTCTAATCATTAATTTATAGAAACGTCATTAATTGTTTAAAACTATTAAATCAACTGTCCGCGCTCGATCCCAGGTAAAATGTTAAAATTTACTAATTAGGTCCTAAATTTACTTTTAGTAAAGCTATAATTTATATAACTATTTCTCAGATCACCGTTTATTTTAAAATCACATAAGTTCCTTTTAAACTCGTCTAATATCGATCGAATGACAATTGAGCGTTACCGTCGTTTACTAAATAACTTCGAAACTTTATATATATATTCTATATACTTTATTTATATATATAGATTCTTTTTAAATAATAATTATTATATATTATTATTATTATTATTTTACATAATTAATTCTAACAATTACAATATATAATATTTCATATTATTATATACATATATATATATACATTTAAATTAAATATATGCATATTTATTTACACGTAATCGTATCGTGAGTCGTCGGGTATAGTCAAAGGTCAAATGAATTTATGAAAACAGTTCAAAAATTTTGAGACTTAACATTACAGACTTTGCTTATCGTGTCGAAATCATATAAAGATTTAAGTTTAAATTTGGTCGAAAATTTCCGGGTCGTCACACAAGGGGACCCAATTGAAATGATAGATTTATGTGATGCATCACCACCAGTAACATAAAACTCTAATGTTAGCCTCTAGATAATAGAATATACAAGTGTGTTAAAGAAAACATCATTTGTTTATGTATCATGTACGTGCTGACGGGTCAACTCAGCTAGAATTACTCCATTAACATCATGTATTTTACACACCCTTCAGCCTTTTTTAAATTTCCTCCAGCCTTCTGTAAATTTAATTGTGCATCCATTAGTGCGACTAATTATATACATATACAAATATACAAATTCTGCACATAATTATATACATATAAAAATATACAATTTCTGCACATAGGGTTAAGATTACAATATCATTTAGATCATATATATCTTGATCATAGTAACAGAAAACAACTAAACCCGATCATATTACAATTAATTATATACATATACAAATATACTATTTAAGTTCCTAAAAGACGATTATAGAGTTTTATTGTGAAATATAACAGCAGGTCTAATCAGCCAATGATCTATCAACAGCAAGCACTTGAGCTTTCTGTCTAGTATCAACAAGGTACGGAACGGGCCGCGCGTTGTCGCGGCTTCGTTCGTTTTGTCGTTGGTGATGTATTGTGAGGTGCATTGTAGGCGTGGTTGTTATAAGTTACACCCGGTTGATTCGGATCTTGAACAAATTTTTGCACTGCAGATCGAGTAAAGAATCCGCCATCTGGAGTCTTTATACGCCACGTCAGATCGCCAACAAGTTTACTGGATTCCATGTGGAACTCATGCAGCTGACAATCGAAAACGTCAAATGTCGGATTTAGTCCGCTTGTTATGAACCATTTTCCGCTGAAGTCCTTGAGGTTGAAGGTTTGGACCACTGCACTTGGATCCGGGACCGGGAATTCACCCACGTCAGATTTACGTGGCACGCATTTCTTTCGTGAAACTGCACACTCGTTGAACTGATCCACTACACTGTTTTCGAACAAGTCACCACATTTTATCTGTGAAACAGAAGTTCATGAATATGTGAAAATCAAGATCGTTTGTAGCATAATGTTTTAGAGGTGGCAAGATGAGTGGGTCGGGCTGGTTGGGTAATGGATTATAACGGGTGTGGTTGTTAAGGGTTACATTTTTTTTTCCAAATTTCAGGAGTTTTGAAGATTAGAAAACAACAAAATTACAATTAGTATCTGAAATTTTATATAAACCGGTTTAGGAACTTGTATGCATATAAAAATAAGCCTTCGGGTGACTTTCAACCTTTGTTTAAACCGTTGAACCAATTTGATTCATTTTATATAAACACAACCCACATTGACCCAATTTATATAAACACAACCCAAATTGGCCCAATTTATATAAACACAACCCAATTTGACCCATTTATAAGTAAACGGGTCAAAATGTCCACATCAAACACAAATTAAAAAAAAAAAAAAAAATGAATGAGTAGAAGATATTACTTGGCATTCAGTCTCATCAGGTCTATTGTTGCAAGTCTGGAGACAAGCAACATTTGCTGCACAAGACGGGTTTGCAATACATTTCGCAAGTTCGATCCTATAACAAGCACACACTCTTAATACTAATAGCTTACAAATAAGATAAGTCATAAAATTCCATATTCAAGATTAATAGATGATAAAGGGTAACAAGGATAAGGATTGCAGTAGAGTTTTTATAACTTTATATTATAGCAATTTAGCAAAATGAAATTGTGAATATATGTTTCTATTGAATTTAAAAAAGTAATAATTGTAAAAGAAATAAGAGTTGGGTGAAATACCTGCATTCTTTGAGTAAGCAAGTACAAGTTTTAAGAGCATCAACAGCATCAACCCTGGGAATCACAACAAATGTGCAAACCAATACGATAGCCAACTGTACAAATTGTCTCCATTGTCTTTGAAAAATCAAAGTCGCGCCCTTTAATTATTTATTTCCTTCATAAAAAGAAAGAAAAAAAGATTTCAATATTCAAAGATTCAAAATGAAAATTAGAATGTTCCAGATATTCAATATCACATAATCATATTCAAAATGAAAAATCAGTCATCCCTGTAATGTAGTAACACTGTAAAAAAAAAAAAAAAACATGAAGAACATCACCAAATAATTATTACAAGAAATTACCTCTACACTTGTGTTGATGCTATGTATTGGAGATTTCTCCTTATTGGAGTTGAATAACTAGTATTCAAATGTCATTGTAGTAACAGACTATCATCATGTTAAATGAAGGTAATAAACACAATTAGATATCAATTATAGGTCTCTACTTGATAGTTTGTGGGTCATGAGCACCTAACATTTAATAATATGCCATATTGGCAAACAAAATATACATACAAACGAACTCGTTATTATCAGCGATAAACATAATTTTTTTTTTTTTTTTTTTTTTTTTTTGCTAATTTGCTGGTACTAAAGGCACATGTTATTCAGGAAAATAAATTACCACATATGACAAAGATGTGAATGCAATACTAATTGTACATGTAAGTCACGTAAGTGAATGTAACAAAAACGATAAAAGACATGAATCCAGGTCTGATGGCAATGTGGTTCTGCATACAAAGTTCCATTTTGACATCAATTTAAAACCTGCTTATACTCGACCATCACAACCATATCATATACCATTTTGAAGCTTGCAGGGTCTACATTCTAAATCAATTTTCAGTTTTTACCAAAACTTAGCTAAAACATCCAAACTCACTTAACTCGCCATATGAGACGTGTCTACATTGATGGTTATCCAAATTGACCCCCATTTGACACACACGGGTGAAGTGTCCAAGTAGTCAAAACTATGACTTTTTTTTCATTTTGGCTATAGTTTTATTATCAATATCAATATCAATAGAATACTTAGAAAACTGAATGTACTCATATCCGACCCAAAGGTTTTACTTTTAACTGCACATCTCATAAGATTTGTTCATTGCGTATTTGCTGCACATCTCATAAGAAAATTGTTATTTTAACGTAGTAGTATAAACATCCCAGCATTATAAAAACATACTCTAAATATAAAACATCCATCCCTGATATCTTTGTTTGCTTACTGCTATTGCATTTTGCATACTGACATTTAATCTTAAAACATGTGTGGTCAAATTTGGTTCATAAATGTTTTAGTTATGTAAGTCACAATTGGGTTGGAAAATTTTTGTGTACCTGGATGCCATCTTTATGTACTGTTTCTACAATTTCCTTTTAATTCAATATAAAGGTTTTTCAAGAAAAACTGCAAATGAAATTTTAAGGTTACCTCTAACATTTAAAGATCCAATTGATTGATGAAGAACCATGTTGTTGACAATTATCAAACATAACAGAATCCAAACACCTAGATTTTTTTACAAATAAAAGTAATAGTGATAGCAGGACAACACAAATTAAACTCCCGACTTAACTACCGCAAAAAAATCAAATGAATCAACATCCAGATATATAAAACTAACCTGATTACGATTTATGCAAAAATCAAATGAATTGATTTATTCTTCAAATACAGATTCTGTTATCGATCGTTCGTACCGGCACGGCTTTTGGAGCAAACGGCTGAGTGCAAGCGATGTCAGTGGTTTGTGGTGGCGCTGGTTGGGTGGTGGCGCTGGCGGCACTGGTCTCCGTAGATGGTGGTGGAGCTGAGTATTTTAGTGAATGGGTTAAACAAATATCTTAGTATCTTAGTGAAATGGGTGAGGGAAATAACCCCGCCATATTATAAATAAAAGGAAAGGAAGATGGAATATAGACTTGTGTTTTCAACTGTGCACAATTCATTCATTTTAGTGAAATAAGGAGGAAAAAACAAATCTAATTTAAGTGTGAATGTGAAAATATATTTAGCTAAAAAAAAGGGAAAATTCCCCCACTTTTTTGACCAAAAAAAATTTTACACCAGCTGTGTTCGATTAAATCTTAGACATGTAATATTTATTACTAGTACAGAGAACCGTGGAATCACGGGATTTTAAAGGAATTTTTTTTAATTATATGTTATATAATCAAACATGTAGATAAAATAACATGATTCGTCAAGTTTTACGAAATAAAAAATAACAATGTTTAACTGAATATTTGAAAGAAAGACAAACAAAAACTACAATCCAAAAGCGTAGTCTTAAAATACAAAACGTTAACAAACAAAATGGAAACCATCTTTAACAATTCATTACTTTCAAAAATCATCACATCTTCTAAGACAGCGTGATTGGTTAACGCCCGAACCTATAAAAAAATATACCAATAATTTACTTGCTTAAACTAACAAATAAGGATAAAGTCATTCTCAAATACTGATAAAAAAGAAAGAAACGTATATTAAAACCTTAGAAAGACTCGGTTTAAATGGATAGTGAAAAGGATATTCAAGTATGTGCACTTGCAAGAAGCATACAATTAGTAAAAGAATGTTACGCTGCCATATTTTGTGCTCTGAGAGTGTCTACATTGATTGCCTGATAAATCTTTCCATTTGCTCCTAAAATTTTAGGTCTCTGCAATAAGCAATAAGTTTGCAAAACACACTAACTGCTAAAAAAGCATGCAAATTTAGAAGCAAATGTGTCGATTTACACATCATTTATATTTTATGCTTTCATAAAGTACATACTAAAAAAAAGAGACATAATTAACATTGCCACCTTTGTTTGTCATTTATGATTGAGATGTGTGTATAGAAGCTTCCAATTTCCATTTATTAAGTCTGATTTAAGTGGCTCCTTTATTTTATTTGCAGCTTCAAGTTTACGCACAATCTGAACAACATCAATACAAATAGCCAACCTATAAGCGGAGATTGAATTTATTTACACATAATTCTTTTCGACGTTTGTCATCTTAATATCGATCGTTTGGGTCCCATCTCCATCTACTGAACCCATAAATGAGAATGAACCAAAACCAATCAAATCAATTCTCTAAAGGCAAGTAACTTATCACCTATTTTTGTTCATTTGTTTCTTGAAGTAAAGTGAGATGATGAATGTTAATGTTGCTTTTACTGAAGGGGCTTTTAGATGTTTGACTAATAATTCTACACTAATTACATGTGACCCATTTGAAATAAAGTTTAACCCATCTACAATTAGGCAGTCAATCAAATAAATACCAGTCTTTGATATATGCCAGTCTTTGCTAAACCATTATCTCCATGTAATACCACTTCCTTTAGGCACATTAACAATGCTACCAATCTAAAATTGAACCTACAACACAAAAGTCAGAATCCAAAGTCAATACTTACCATCCCAAGAAAAATTGCTTCTATGGAAAATAAATTAAAAATATTTTATCACAATATATACATACTAAATCGGATCGAGCTCGAGAATTTAATTACATTTTCTTAAAACTGTAGAATAAACAGATGCCATATGTGCATCAAAATAAAAAATTGTAGGATAATAGTAATACTTACAACATTATTATCGTTGTCATCAATCGAGTTCTCGACAACATGTTGTAATCACTAGAGTTCTCCATAAACTGTTAGCTAACATTGGGATTTTTTGTACTTCTTACAAAAAGCCACCTCCAGCTACATCAGATTATGCAAATTAAAATGGGATATACATCTAAACCTAAACTAAATACCTCTATATATCATATATAGCATACTTATAATTCATATTTTTTTCAAAGATACCTTATTTTGTATGACAATCAAGAAGATACACAAGCTATACCAAGAATATCTGCTATGTGCAAGTCAAAAGCAGAGAAAGTTAATGAGTACACAAAGTTTTTTAGACTTAACCATCTTTCATACAACTTTAGTTAAACCTCCTAAATATCAACATAATGAAATCATAAATGACAGTAACAGAAACTGACAGTAAACTTACCTTAAGTTTTGTCACAAACAAAAGGACCCATACAATGATCTTGAGTTACAACATCTCATCCATTTCAAAATTCAAATCTTCTCCACTTTTGTTAAAGGTGTCAAAACCTACCCATTCGAGGAATAATAACAGACTATTATAAGCACATAGACAAATGCAAAATTAGTGAAACTGGTACCTAATTCGAAGAATAAAATAGGCAGGCCATAAATGAGAAGCTTACATATTCAGAGTGATGGACTTTTATCTATGAAATGAGAAGCTTACATAGTCAGTCATATGGATTTTTATCTATGAAATGTTACAGTAGGAAATTACTAATTAAGCACATTGTTGAAAAAAAAAAACTTTAACATGGGCAATTCTTGATGAAATTTAGCACAATATATATTAGTATAAAAATAGCTCAATATAAATTAAGGATAAGTGTAGCTACTTGCATTTATAAAGAAAGATTACCACATCAATGACTTCTTTGAAGAAGACGGTAGTACACAACTCGCGCTTCGATATAAGTAATACATACAAAAACATCTTTTTGTTCTTCTTCCAATACAAGAAAACTACTTATAAAAATCTTCGCATTTCCATTCCATATCATACCTCTATCAACAGGCCTACAATGGAGTAAACCAAAAGTCTAAAAAGATGCAGAATGAAATCAATAATAGAAGGTACCTCTTACATTTTAAGAGTGAAGTAATGGTAAAATCACAAACAAATATCTTTTAATCCATGGAAAACCTGTAACAACCCAAACCATTATACAAACAATCACGCGGAATAAAAAAAAAATTTTTATATAAACAGTACAGTGCGCGGCGCGCACAAGCCCCATCAGGTTCTGTCCAAAATTGCAATTTTTCAAATAAAGATCTCCCACTTCCCGACATATTTAGACGAAACGCTTTTCACAATATGTTACAATAGTTAAAACTCACGCGATTCCATAATAAAATGAGTTTTACAAAACGGGGCCCACATCGGCCGTTTTACGAGTTTCATACAAAAGTTCGAGTTTCGACCACACTAGTTTAAATTCCAAACGACACTATGAGCATGGTGTTTGGGATTAAACTACCCAAATCTCGGTCAAACTTCAAAAGCCAATACATCCAAAAGCTTCCCCTATCAAACAAGCGGGATCTCTAATCCAACCGTATGCCCTTACCCTTGTCCACGCCGGAACCTATAAAAATGGTAAACAACGAGAGGGTAAGCTAACGCTTAGTGAGTAGAATGAATATATACATGCATATAAGACTTACCTACTCGCATCCACGATATCATATAACGCATACAAACGCATAACGTCTCAACAAACAAGCTAGTATCGTCAAGTCGTACAACTAGCCACATCAATAGCATAATATTCTCAATAATAATTAAATGCTAACGTCAACAACTATAAACCATGGTTAACCAAATCTTCGCAAGGGAATGACTTCGCGAAACAAGTCATCGATGTTCATAACAACCGTTAGCTTCCAAACACGGCTATGGCATGCTAACCCCCGAGGTGTTCCAAAAACGGCTATGGCATAACCCCCAAGTGTTCCAAAAACGGCTATGGCATCACTTGATCAATGTGTGAGTAAAACACGGCTATTACTCACAATCATGTACACAAACACGGCTATGTGCACAAATACTACGGATAACAACGTGGGAGTAAAACACGGCTATTACTCGCCACTATATGCACAAACACGGCTATGTGCATAAATAATAAACGTGGACAAAAACGGCTATGTCCCACAACTATGGTCACAAAACGGCTATGTGACACCATTAACACGGCACGTAAATCATATACATACATATATAGATATTCCACTCACCTTAATACTTCGGTGACGGTTTTTATCCTTCGCAAGCTTCAAAGCCAAGTACCTAATGCAATAAGTACTCGATCAACACACAAACTAGTTGGACTTAATACCAACACTACACTTGTGAGCATTAAATGCCCCATTTTCACCAAAACCGCCCCTTAAGGGTCAAGACTATCGTTAATCACTTAAAAGCTAGTGATTAAGGTCTACTAACTCTAAATAACATGAACTTAGGGTAATTCATACCCATTTCACCCAATTAGGTCAATTATTACCTATTTGACCCCTTTAAGGTCAACACACCCATTTCGGGTCATTCACAAACCCACATACACCCATTTACTAAACATCTAGGTGTGCTAGTAATTTACTAACCAATTAGGATTCATAAACATCAATTAACACCTTGAAACCCTAGGTTAGTTACCATTGAGTCTTCATGACTCAATCTCACCCAAGAACACCCAAAATCACCAAATATGGATTTTATGTTCTTCATTTACCCAAACCCTAACCCATACATAAATCAAAGTAAGGAAATCAAAGTTAGAACATACCACCACAACCAAAACGTAGCTAGAGAGGAGATGAACAACTTTATAACCCGAGTTCTAAACCGAAACGAGCTTCTTCCCCCTTAGATTGAGCTTTCTCACTCTAAAAATCCTTCTCTCTCTCTAAAATTGAAATGGAATTGAAAGAGTAATTGAAAATGGAGTAATGAGGCTCCACAATCTGATCTTGGAACCCTTAAGTCGTCCCCCATGTGAAATTACCAAAATACCCATCAAAATATCTGAAAAACAAGCAGAACCCGGCTACAGTGAGGAGTGCGCCACGCGCACCCCTATGTGTGCGCTGAGCGCACCCAGCCCAGATCACACTCTGACTTCTGTTTAACTGTACAATCGTTCCCACACTTTATGTACTCTATTTACACTGCTGTACAATAAAGATTAGGGTCTTACAACTCTCCCCCACTTGAATCGGAGCGCGTCCTCGCGATCCAAGCCGCATGACAAGAGGGAAGATAAACCAACACAAACTCTTCGGGTTCCCAAGTAAACTCGGAACCTTTACTCCGACGCCATTGAACTTTAAAAGTCCTAACCTGTTTATTTCTCAACCTTTTGACCTTCTCATCGAGTATAGCAATCGGCTCCTCAATATACTCTAACTTGTTGTTTAACTCGATTTCGTCTAGAGGCATCCAAGAAGAATCATCCGCAAGACACTTACGGAGATGGGAAACATGAAATGTATTATGGATCCCCGCAAGCTCTTCGGGTAATTCCAAACGATACGCGACTTCACCAACACGAGCTAAAATTTTAAAAGGACCAATAAACCGAGGAGCTAACTTTCCTCGTTTTCGAAACCGAATAATACCTTTCCATGGCGAAACCTTAAGCATCACCATGTCACCTTCTTGAAATTCGATCATTCGTCTACGCTTGTCGGCATACGACTTTTGTCTATCCTGAGCCTTTTTCAAATGAGTCCGAATCATATCAATCTTGCTATTCGTCTCTAAGACCAAATCGGTACTCCCGATTTCCTTTTGGCCCACTTCACCCCAACAAATCGGAGTTCGACACCTACGCCCATAAAGCATCTCGTAAGGTGGCATCCCGATACTAGTATGATAACTATTATTGTACGAGAATTCCACCAACGGTAAGTGCTCGTCCCAACTACCACCAAAATCAATAATGCACGCCCGTAACATATCCTCCAAAGTTTGATTCGTACGTTCGGTTTGACCGTCCGTTTGAGGATGATACGCCGTGCTCAATTTCAATTGCGTACCCATATCTTCATGAAACTTTTCCCAGAACCGAGATGTGAAACGAGTATCTCAATCCGAAATAATAGATATAGGAACCCCGTGTCGAGAGATTACTTCCTTGATAAACAACTTAGCCAAGGTCTCCGAAGATATCGCTTCCCGAATGGGAAGAAACAAAGCGCACTTCGTCAATCGATCAACTATTACCCAAATCGAATCAAATTGGGTTCTCGCCGTTTTAGGTAACTTTGTGATGAAATCCATGGTAATGTGCTCCCATTTCCACTTCGGGATTTCCAACGGTTGTAACTTACCATACGGCTTTTGGTGTTCGGCTTTAACTTGCAAGCACGTGACGCATTGTTCAACATACTTAACAACATCACGTTTCATGTCCGGCCACCAATATTCCTTCTTTAAATCAAGTTACATTTTCGCCGCGCCCGGATGAATGGAATACTTTGACTTATGTGCTTCATCAAGTAGCACCCATCGGTAATCACCCATCTTAGGCACCCACACCCTTCCTTGAAAAGACAACAAACCATGCGGACCTAAAGTAATAAACTCTGTTTGCCCCATGATTCGTTCCTCATGCTTATTGTTAACAAAAGCTTCGATTTGAGTCTCGCCAAGCTTTACAAGAAAATCGTTAGTAATAATCATGCGTAACGATCCTACTCGTATCGCCGGATGTTGACTCTTTCGACTTAACGCATCCGCGACCACATTCGCCTTGCCCGGATGATAAAGTATTTCACAATCATAGTCTTTCACCACATCCATCCACCTACGTTGACGATAATTTAGATCTCGTTGATCGAAAAGATGTTTCAAACTTTTATGATCCGAATAAATCGTACACTTGACACCATACAAGTAATGGCGCCAAATTTTCAACGCATGAACAACCGCCGCTAACTCAAGATCATGAGTCGGATATCTCGTTTCGTGTTCCTTTAATTGTCGAGAGGCAGAAGCGATGACTTTACCTCTTTGCATTAGAACACACCCGAGTCCATTTAAAGACGCATCACAATAAACCGTCATGTCTTCTACACCTTCTGGCAAGACTAACACCGGAGCTTGACATAACTTCTCTTTTAACAATTGAAAAGCAATTTCTTGCTCGTTCTCCCAATTAAATCTCGCGGTCTTTCTCGTTAATTTCGTCAATGGAGAAGCAATCTTAGAAAAGTCCTGGATAAACCGACGATAATAACCGGCCAATCCGAGAAAACTTCGGATTTCTGTAGGCGTAGTCGGTCGTCCCCAACTCTTCACCGTCTCTATCTTCCCCGGATCTACTTGAATACCGTCTTTGTTCACAATGTGGCCAAAGAATTGAACTTCTCTTAGCCAAAATTCACATTTGGAGAATTTAGCATACAACTTCTCCTTCCGCAATGTCTTCAACACATCACGCAAATGATGTTCATGTTCCTTCATACTCTTCGAATAGACAAGTATGTCGTCAATGAACACTATCACCGACTTGTCCAACATAGGTTGGCACACTCGGTTCATAAGATCCATGAATGCCACCGGTGCATTCGTAAGACCAAAAGGCATAACCACAAACTCAAAATGCCCATAACGCGTTCGAAAAGCCGTTTTCTCAATATCTTCCTCACGGACCCGCATTTGGTGATAGCCAGGCCGTAGGTCGGTTTTAGAGAAATACGTTGCACCATGGAGTTGGTCAAACAAATCGTCAATCCGAGGCAATGGATAATGATTCTTGATCGTCACTTTATTCAACTCCCGATAATCAATGCACATCCGCATACTTCCATCCTTCTTTTTCACGAATAAAACCAGAGCGCCCCATGGCGAAGCACTCGGTCGAATAAAACCCTTCTCAAGCAACTCTTGGGTTTGATTTAACAACTCTTGCATTTCCGTTGGTGCTAAATGATAAGGACTTTTAGCAATGGGGGTAGCCCCCGGAACCAACTCAATGCGAAATTCAACTTGTCTTTCCGCCGGAACACCCGGTAATTCATCCGAAAAAACGTCTTCAAATTCACTTACCACCGAAATTTCACGAATGGATGGTGGCTCATCTTGCATATCAACAACGTGGGCAAGAAAAGCCATGCCACCACTAACAAGAAAACGACGTGCCCGTGCAAAAGTGCATATCGGCACAAGTCTTCTACGCTTATCACCGTGAATAATTAACTCTCCCCCACTTGGGGTCTTCACACGAATGAATTTATCATGGCATGCTATATCGGCTCTATTACGATCGAGCCAATCCATACCAACAACAATATCAAAATCACCCAAAGTCATCGGGATAAGATCAATTTTAAAGTTTTCGGCACCAAACACAACATCACAATTTTTACACACATCAACCACTAGCACCGTCTTGCCATCCGCTATTTCGACTTCTACCGGACGACTTAACTTAGCTAACGGCCTATTAAGTTTAGGCACAAATTTTGGAGACACAAACGACAAATTTGCACCGCTATCAAATAGAATTCTTGCCGGATTAGAATTAACCATAAAAGTACCTGAGACGACTTCGTTGGATTGTTTTGCTTCATCATTGGTCATCAAGTAGTTGCGACCCCTAGCCGTGCCCGCCGCCTTTTCTAACTTCTTGACATGATCATTATTCAAATCGGGACATTCCGGCCTCTTGTGCCCCTCTTTACCACAATTAAAGCATGTGACCGACTTGGTCAAGCAATCACGGGCGTAATGACCCGACTTCCCGCAAATATAACAAGTAGGCGTAAAAGTATTCGAACCACCCTTCTTCACACTTCCGACGCTTTCGGACCCTTTCTTGTTCTTGTTTTTCTTGTTTGAAAAGTTAGAATGACTAGAACCTTCAAACTTTCTTTTGGAAAAGACGAAATCACTCTTTCTTGGAATCTCCGGCTCAAAACCCCGAGCCAACTCAAATACCTCTTCAAAAGACTTAGCCATACCCCGACTAATCTTACCCTTCAACTCATCGTTTAAAGTACGGTAGAAATCCTTCATTAGCTTGTGATCATCACCAACATATTCCGGGCAAAAACGAGTCTTTGCCAAGAAGGTAGACTTGAGAGTAACCAAGTCCATTGAACCTTGTTGCAAATTGTGCAACTCGTCCCGGATTCTATTGAGGTCGGAAGAAGTTCGGTATTCTTTGAAGAATTCCTTCTTAAACTCCTTCCACGTCAAGCTCATGCATTGTTCCTCACCATATAATTGGATTTTATCATCCCACCACAACTTCGCCTCTTCTCGTAACATGCTAGAACCATACCTTGCCTTCTTCTCGGGAGGACATTCCGCGGTACGGAAAGCTCCCTCGATATCGGAAATCCAACATGTGCTTTTCAACGGATCTCGTACCCCATTAAACATCGGAGGTTGAGCATCCTTGAAGTTTTTGTAGTGGAAATCTCGCCTTCCATGACCACCATTACCATCACCCCCTTCACCACGAGGATGAATGTTTCTAGCTTCTAATGCCTCCTCGATTGCGGCATTCATTCGCTCATTTATCATTTCGGTTACTTGCCCATCAACCGATTCTTGGAAAACCTTTCGGACATCCTCAAGGAATTCCGCTCTTTGCTTTTTAACAATGGCCTCAACCTTGGCCGTGAACCCGGCGTCTTCACTAGTACCTCCGCCGTTAATATCATGTCCGTTTCTCATCTTCATTCTATAAGATGGAAAAGATTAAACAACGAAACGAAGAGACTTAACACATAAATATATATATATATACATATCACGCCACCCCATCTTGCTCAACAATCGTCGTACATCGCTTGTTTGACACGATTTGAACCCGTAACAATGGTAGCTAATCATTGTTACGCGAGCACGTCGCATTAACTTGCTAGTACAACGTCTATCTCGCTTGATGATTGCTACACAACACACACAAACAATTAGTGCAAGGTTAGCTCACATAAACCTAAGCACTAACCGATCCCCGTTCCGACCCGTCTCCTACAAGTCCCGCATAACGCGCATACACAATAAAGTCTAAGTCTAGGCACCTATCTCAAGTCGCCTAAATCCCTTAGACCATGCTCTGATACCACTTGTAACAACCCAAACCATTATACAAACAATCACGCGGAATAATTTTTTTTTTTATAAACAGTACAGTGCGCGGCGCGCACAAGCCCCATCAGGTTCTGTCCAAAATTGCAATTTTTCAAATAAAGATCTCCCACTTCCCGACATATTTAGACGAAACGCTTTTCACAATATGTTATAATAGTTAAAACTCACGCGATTCCATAATAAAATGAGTTTTACAAAACGGGGCCCACATCGGCCGTTTTACGAGTTTCATACAAAAGTTCGAGTTTCGACCACACTAGTTTAAATTCCAAACGACACTATGAGCATGGTGTTTGGGATTAAACTACCCAAATCTCGGTCAAACTTCAAAAGCCAATACATCCAAAAGCGTCCCCTATCAAACTAGCGGGATCTCTAATCCAACTGTATGCCCTTACCCTTGTCCACGCCGGAACCTATAAAAATGGTAAACAACGAGAGGGTAAGCTAACGCTTAGTGAGTAGAATGAATATATACATGCATATAAGACTTACCTACTCGCATCCACGATATCATATAACGCATACAAACGCATAACGTCTCAACAAACAAGCTAGTATCGTCAAGTCGTACAACTAGCCACATCAATAGCATAATATTCTCAATAATAATTAAATGCTAACGTCAACAACTATAAACCATGGTTAACCAAATCTTCGCAAGGGAATGACTTCGCGAAACAAGTCATCGATGTTCATAACAACCGTTAGCTTCCAAACACGGCTATGGCATGCTAACCCCCGAGGTGTTCCAAAAACGGCTATGGCATCACCCCCAAGTGTTCCAAAAACGGCTATGGCATCACTTGATCAATGTGTGAGTAAAACACGGCTATTACTCACAATCATGTACACAAACACGGCTATGTGCACAAATACTACGGATAACAACGTGGGAGTAAAACACGGCTATTACTCGCCACTATATGCACAAACACGGCTATGTGCATAAATAATAAACGTGGACAAAAACGGCTATGTCCCACAACTATGGTCACAAAACGGCTATGTGACACCATTAACACGGCACGTAAATCATATACATACATATATAGATATTCCACTCACCTTAATACTTCGGTGACGGTTTTTATCCTTCGCAAGCTTCAAAGCCAAGTACCTAATGCAATAAGTACTCGATCAACACACAAACTAGTTGGACTTAATACCAACACTACACTTGTGAGCATTAAATGCCCCATTTTCACCAAAACCGCCCCTTAAGGGTCAAGACCATCGTTAATCACTTAAAAGCTAGTGATTAAGGTCTACTAACTCTAACTAACACGAACTTAGGGTAATTCATACCCATTTCACCCAATTAGGTCAATTATTACCTATTTGACCCCTTTAAGGTCAACACACCCATTTCGGGTCATTCACAAACCCACATACACCCATTTACTAAACATCTAGGTGTGCTAGTAATTTACTAACCAATTAGGACTCATAAACATCAATTAACACCTTGAAACCCTAGGTTAGTTACCATTGAGTCTTCATGACTCAATCTCACCCAAGAACACCCAAAATCACCAAATATGGATTTTATGTTCTTCATTTACCCAAACCCTAACCCATACATAAATCAAAGTAAGGAAATCAAAGTTAGAACATACCACCACAACCAAAACGTAGCTAGAGAGGAGATGAACAACTTTATAACCCGAGTTCTAAACCGAAACGAGCTTCTTCCCCCTTAGATTGAGCTTTCTCACTCTAAAAATCCTTCTCTCTCTCTAAAATTGAAATGGAATTGAAAGAGTAATTGAAAATGGAGTAATGAGGCTCCACAATCTGATCTTGGAACCCTTAAGTCGTCCCCCATGTGAAATTACCAAAATACCCATCAAAATATCTGAAAAACAAGCAGAACCCGGCTACAGTGAGGAGTGCGCCACGCGCACCCCTATGTGTGCACTGAGCGCACCCAGCCCAGATCACACTCTGACTTCTGTTTAACTGTACAATCGTTCCCACACTTTATGTACTCTATTTACACTGCTGTACAATAAAGATTAGGGTCTTACAAAACCTATTTCACCATCTATATATACATACAAAATATCAAAAGATAAAAAAATTTGGCAAAAACTTACAGAACCTTACCATGATATCGATCTCATCTGAAACCTTTCACCATATATTCTTTTGCTTGCTTGCCATTATCAGATCCTGCCTCAACTTCTGCTCATAGTAAATCTGTTACATGTTCAACTTTGTTAGATACAAATTTGATACCTGTTGAATTAAAAGCCATAAAACCGAATTGATGTTGGACGGTGGTATTATTACCACATGTTTTGTGTGACTACACATTGAAATCATGGAAGTCAAAATAGTCAAATGGAACAAGTTAATCATACAGAATATTAAGAGTAGTTAATAGTATTTTGTAGCATAATATGAACTCATTTATAAAAGCTTTTTCTTCATATTAGCGTTTTATAAGTTTAAATTCGGGTAGTACCTACCCGTTAAGTTCATACTTAGTAGCTAATATACAATTCAACTACTACAATTCTATATGAAAAACTGATTATAATAATATTTCGCGTTCAAACTTTTATACAATATTTTACAAACTTACAATACCGCTTATTTTACATAAAGCATGAAATATAGCACACAATAACTTTGATACAAGATAGTTGTGAAGATAATTCTAGCTAGTACACAAGTCGTTCAGCAAAGGCAATTAAGACACGTAATTCATACGTCCAGAAACAAGTCATGCATTCTGGTTTTACTAGGACTACTTCCCATCCTTGGTCTTGTGGAACATAACCGTTATGGCCGTTGATAAGACAGCGTGTTGTAACGTCGTCAAAGGGACGAGGGTTACGTAATGTCCAACAGTCCCGTAATAATCTAAAAACCTCATTTCTTACCCCAATTACCGACTCCGTCACTTGTGGGAATGTTTTGTTTAATAGTTGTAGCCCGATGTTCTTGTTCTCACTTTGGTGAGAAGCGAACATTACTAATCCGTAAGCATAACATGCTTCTTTATGTTGCATGTTAGCCGCTTTTTCTAAATCACGAAGTCCAATATTCGGATATATTGAGTCAAAATAATTTCTTAACCCGTTGCGTAAAATAGCATTTGGGTTCCCCGCAATATATGCGTCAAAGTAAACACATCGTAACTTATGGGTTTCCCAATGTGATATCCCCCATCTTTCAAACGAAAGTCTCTTATAAACCAAGACATTCTTAGAACGTTCTTCGAATGTCTTACAAACTGATCTCGCCTTAAATAGTTGTGCCGAGGAATTCTGGCCGACTCTAGACAAGATTTCATCAATCATGTCTCCGGGTAGGTCTCTTAAAATATTGGGTTGTCTATCCATTTTGTGTTTTTAAACTGTAAAATAGACAAGAGTTAGATTCATAAAAAAATACTTATTAATACAAGCAATTTTTACATATATCATAAAGCATAAGCACACTATATTACATATATTACACCACACGAATACAACTATCTTATTCCGACTCGCTCGTTTCTTCTTCTTCGGTTTTGGTTCGTTTTGCCAAGTTTCTAGGGATATATGATGTTCCCCTAATACGAGCTGTCGTTGTCCACATTGGTTTAGAAAAACCTGGTGGTTTAGAGGTTCCCGGGTCATTGTTACAACTTAAGGACTTCGGGGGTTGACGATACATATAAAGTTCATCGGGGTTGGAATTAGATTTCTCTATTTTTATGCCCTTTCCCTTATTATTTTCTTTTGCCTTTTTAAATTCAGTTGGGGTAATTTCTATAACATCATCGGAATTCTCGTCCGAATCCGATTCATCGGAGAATTGGTAATCCTCCCAATATTTTGCTTCCTTGGCGGAAACACCATTGACCATAATTAACTTTGGTCGGTTGGTTGAGGATTTTCTTTTACTTAACCGTTTTATTATTTCCCCCACCGGTTCCGATTCTTCTTCCGGTTCCGATTCTTCTTCCGGTTCCGATTCTTCTTCCGGTTCCGACTCTTCTTCCGGTTCCTCTTCGGGAACTTGTGAATCAGTCCATGAATCATTCCAATTTACATTTGACTCTTCATTATTATTAAGTGAGTCAATGGGACTTGTTCTAGAGGTAGACATCTATCACATAATATCAAACACGTTAAGAGATTAATATATCACATAATATTCATATGTTAAAAATATATAGTTTCCAACAAAAATGTTAAGCAATCATTTTTAAAGAAAACACGGTCGAAGTCCAGACTCACTAATGCATCCTAACAAACTCGATAAGACACACTAATGCAAATTTTCTGGTTCTCTAAGACCAACGCTCGGATACCAACTGAAATGTCCCGTTCTTATTGATTAAAAACGTTCCATATTAATTGATTTCGTTGCGAGGTTTTGACCTCTATATGAGACGTTTTTCAAAGACTGCATTCATTTTTAAACAAACCATAACCTTTATTTCATCAATAAAGGTTTAAAAAGCTTTACGTAGATTATCAAATAATGATAATCTAAAATATCCTGTTTACACACGACCATTACATAATGGTTTACAATACAAATATGTTACAACAAAATAAGTTTCTTGAATGCAGTTTTTACACAATATCATACAAGCATGGCCTCCAAATCTTGTCCTTATTTAAGTATGCGAAAGCGGAAGCTCTTAATAATCACCTGAGAATAAACATGCTTAAAACGTCAACAAAAATGTTGGTGAGTTATAGGTTTAACCTATATATATCAAATCGTAACAATAGACCACAAGATTTCATATTTCAATACACATCCCATACATAGAGATAAAAATCATTCATATGGTGAACACCTGGTAACCGACAATAACAAGATGCATATATAAGAATATCCCCATCATTCCGGGACACCCTTCGGATATGATATAAATTTCGAAGTACTAAAGCATCCGGTACTTTGGATGGGGTTTGTTAGGCCCAATAGATCTATCTTTAGGATTCGCGTCAATTAGGGTGTCTGTTCCCTAATTCTTAGATTACCAGACTTAATAAAAAGGGGCATATTCGATTTCGATAATTCAACCATAGAATGTAGTTTCACGTACTTGTGTCTATTTTGTAAATCATTTATAAAACCTGCATGTATTCTCATCCCAAAAATATTAGATT
Source organism: Rutidosis leptorrhynchoides (assembly GCF_046630445.1). NCBI lineage: Eukaryota > Viridiplantae > Streptophyta > Magnoliopsida > Asterales > Asteraceae > Rutidosis > Rutidosis leptorrhynchoides. The sequence continues at coordinate 545,179,062 of NC_092334.1, forward strand.
TTAAAAGTGGGACTATAACTCACTTTCACAGATTTTTACTTCGTCGGGAAGTAAGACTTGGCCACTGGTTGATTCACGAACCTATAACAATATATACATATATATCAAAGTATGTTCAAAATATATTTACAACACTTTTAATATATTTTGATGTTTTAAGTTTATTAAGTCAGCTGTCCTCGTTAGTAACCTACAACTAGTTGTCCACAGTTAGATGTACAGAAATAAATCGATAAATATTATCTTGAATCAATCCACGACCCAGTGTATACGTATCTCAGTATTGATCACAACTCAAACTATATATATTTTGGAATCAACCTCAACCCTGTATAGCTAACTCCAACATTCACATATAGAGTGTCTATGGTTGTTCCGAAATATATATAGATGTGTCGACATGATAGGTCGAAACATTGTATACGTGTCTATGGTATCTCAAGATTACATAATATATAATACAAGTTGATTAAGTTATGGTTGGAATAGATTTGTTACCAATTTTCACGTAGCTAAAATGAGAAAAATTATCCAATCTTGTTTTACCCATAACTTCTTCATTTTAAATCCGTTTTGAGTGAATCAAATTGCTATGGTTTCATATTGAACTCTATTTTATGAATCTAAACAAAAAAAATATAGGTTTCTAGTCGGAAAAATAAGTTACAAGTCGTTTTTGTAAAGGTAGTCATTTCAGTCGAAAGAACGACGTCTAGATGACCATTTTAGAAAACATACTTCCACTTTGAGTTTAACCATAATTTTTGGATATAGTTTCATGTTCATAATAAAAATCATTTTCTCAGAATAACAACTTTTAAATCAAAGTTTATCATAGTTTTTAATTAACTAACCCAAAACAGCCCGCGGTGTTACTACGACGGCGTAAATCCGGTTTTACGGTGTTTTTCGTGTTTCCAGGTTTTAAATCATTAAGTTAGCATATCATATAGATATAGAACATGTGTTTAGTTGATTTTAAAAGTCAAGTTAGAAGGATTAACTTTTGTTTGCGAACAAGTTTAGAATTAACTAAACTATGTTCTAGTGATTACAAGTTTAAACCTTCGAATAAGATAGCTTTATATGTATGAATCGAATGATGTTATGAACATCATTACTACCTTAAGTTCCTTGGATGAACCTACTGGAAAAGAGAAAAATGGATCTAGCTTCAATGGATCCTTGGATGGCTCAAAGTTCTTGAAGCAAAATCATGACACGAAAACAAGTTCAAGTAAGATCATCACTTGAAATAAGATTGTTATAGTTATAGAAATTGAACCAAAGTTTGAATATGATTATTACCTTGTATTAGAATGATAACCTACTGTAAGAAACAAAGATTTCTTGAGGTTGGATGATCACCTTACAAGATTGGAAGTGAGCTAGCAAACTTGAAAGTATTCTTGATTTTATGAAACTAGAACTTTTGGAATTTATGAAGAACACTTAGAACTTGAAGATAGAACTTGAGAGAGTTCAATTAGATGAAGAAAATTGAAGAATGAAAGTGTTTGTAGGTGTTTTTGGTCGTTGGTGTATGGATTAGATATAAAGGATATGTAATTTTGTTTTCATGTAAATAAGTCATGAATGATTACTCATATTTTTGTAATCTTATGAGATATTTCATGCTAGTTGCCAAATGATGGTTCCCACATGTGTTAGGTGACTCACATGGGCTGCTAAGAGCTGATCATTGGAGTGTATATACCAATAGTACATACATCTAAAAGCTGTGTATTGTACGAGTACGAATACGGGTGCATACGAGTAGAATTGTTGATGAAACTGAACGAGAATGTAATTGTAAGCATTTTTGTTAAGTAGAAGTATTTTGATAAGTGTATTGAAGTCTTTCAAAAGTGTATAAATACATATTAAAACACTACATGTATATACATTTTAACTGAGTCGTTAAGTCATCGTTAGTCGTTACATGTAAGTGTTGTTTTGAAACCTTTAGGTTAACGATCTTGTTAAATGTTGTTAACCCAATGTTTATAATAACAAAAGAGATTTTAAATTATTATATTATCATGATATTATGATGTACGAATATCTCTTAATATGATATATATACATTAAATGTCGTTACAACGATAAACGTTACATATATGTCTCGTTTCAAAATCATTAAGTTAGTAGTCTTGTTTTTACATATGTAGTTCATTGTTAATATAATTAATGATATGTTTACTTATCATAATATCATGTTAACTATATATATAACCATATATATGTCATCATATAGTTTTTTTTTACAAGTTTTAACGTTCGTGAATCACCGGTCAACATGGGTGGTCAATTGTCTATATGAAACCTATTTCAATTAATCAAGTCTTAACAAGTTTGATTGCTTAACATGTTGGAAACATTTAATCATGTAAACATCAATCTCAATTAATATATATAAACATGGAAAAGTTCGGGTCACTACAGTACCTACCCGTTAAATAAATTTCGTCCCGAAATTTTAAGCTGTTGAAGGTGTTGACGAATCTTCTGGAAATAGATGCGGGTATTTCTTCTTCATCTGATCTTCACGCTCCCAGGTGAACTCGGGTCCTCTACGAGCATTCCATCGAACCTTAACAATTGGTATCTTGTTTTGCTTAAGTCTTTTAACCTCACGATCCATTATTTCGACGGGTTCTTCGATGAATTGGAGTTTTTCGTTGATTTGGATTTCATCTAACGGAATAGTGAGATCTTCTTTAGCAAAACATTTCTTCAAATTCGAGACGTGGAAAGTGTTATGTACAGCCGCGAGTTGTTGAGGTAACTCAAGTCGGTAAGCTACTGGTCCGACACGATCAATAATCTTGAATGGTCCAATATACCTTGGATTTAATTTCCCTCGTTTACCAAATCGAACAACGCCTTTCCAAGGTGAAACTTTAAGCATGACCATCTCTCCAATTTCAAATTCTATATCTTTTCTTTTAATGTCAGCGTAGCTCTTTTGTCGACTTTGGGCGGTTTTCAACCGTTGTTGAATTTGGATGATCTTCTCGGTAGTTTCTTGTATAATCTCCGGACCCGTAATCTGTCTATCCCCCACCTCACTCCAACAAATCGGAGACCTGCACTTTCTACCATAAAGTGCTTCAAACGGCGCCATCTCAATGCTTGAATGGTAGCTGTTGTTGTAGGAAAATTCTGCTAACGGTAGATGTCGATCCCAACTGTTTCCGAAATCAATAACACATGCTCGTAGCATGTCTTCAAGCGTTTGTATCGTCCTTTCGCTCTGCCCATCAGTTTGTGGATGATAGGCAGTACTCATGTCTAGACGAGTTCCTAATGCTTGCTGTAATGTCTGCCAGAATCTTGAAATAAATCTGCCATCCCTATCAGAGATAATAGAGATTGGTATTCCATGTCTGGAGACGACTTCCTTCAAATACAGTCGTGCTAACTTCTCCATCTTGTCATCTTCTCTTATTGGTAGGAAGTGTGCTGATTTGGTGAGACGATCAACTATTACCCAAATAGTATCAAAACCACTTGCAGTCCTTGGCAATTTAGTGATGAAATCCATGGTAATGTTTTCCCATTTCCATTCCGGGATTTCGGGTTGTTGAAGTAGACTTGATGGTTTCTGATGCTCAGCTTTGACGTTAGAACACGTCAAACATTCTCCTACGTATTTAGCAACATCGGCTTTCATACCTGTAGCGACCCGACCAAATCGTCATTGACGGCGCCGACTACTTAGGTCCCGTTACGTGGTCGTAGTCCCTATATGAGACTCGTTTGACCAAAATTATGTCGCATTCATTTGAAAGGTACAAGACTTGCAAGTTTAGTTTACAAAACCGTTCGACAACAAGTCTAAGTTTACAAAAGTCATAAAGTATAAATGAAATAACTTGCGACATAATATAAGTTGAAAAACACAGTTGCTATAAATAGCGTAAGTATGTAAACAATATGTTTGAATCCAAAGGTGCTATCACTAGCGTATGCATGTATGTATCTTGACTCCAAGCAAATAATCAGAGTGTATGCGGAAGCATGTATCAAATAGCCATGTATGAACCTGAGAAACATATAGAAAACTGTCAACGAAAAACGTTGGTGAAATCATAGATGTATTTGTAAACGTTGTTTTTGAACCACAAGATTTAGTATTCCCATAGTTGATTATCAAAATCGTTTGCATTCCAAAAGTATTGTTCGCGAGCACCCAATTATCAAGACTTAACGTTTCCTTCCATTGAACCCCATCACTATAGTGTTAGAACATACACTGTTTCTCAAAAATATATTTCACCCGTAGACGGTAGCGAACCGTCCGTAGTGAGGGTTTGTCAAACCCGTATGGCCACACAATATAAGTTCTCGCTTACACCCTGCAAGTGTAACTAATGATAATCGAATTGAGGATTTTTGTTCTAACTCGCTGTGGAATGTTTGTTTTCCTTGTACTTGTGTTCAAAGTATAAAAGTAAGTAGCACCAAATGTAACAAAGTATATGTTTCTCAGCCCACAATTTAAAGTATAAAAAGTTGTTGAAAAGGTGGGACTATGATCTCACCTCGAGTGCACGAGTATAAAAGTACTTCACAAAGTAACGTATGCATGAAAGTTGCTTAGCCTTGACCTAAACAAGTAAGTTATATCAATTAACCGGTTACGACACAAGGTCGGGTGAAATGTGTTCAATTAGTCCTATGGCTCGTTACGACTCGAATAGTATAGCATGTGAATCACGTTGTCAAGTTTCATGCAAGAATCAAGTATAAAAGCATGTTAGAACGATTGTAATAAAGTTTGAGTTGACATTTCAAAACCTTACCATTAGAAAGGAAATCTTATTACGTTTCCAACGATATTTGATTCATCGAAAACGGAGTTACGGTCAAAAAGTTATGGCCAAAACAAGTTTGCTGAAGTTCGGATGAAACAGGCAATTGTCGCGGCGCGACAAATGGCTCCGCGGCGCGACAAATGCCTATGTTGAAGGTCAGAAAGCCTGAAAAACATGTTCTAAAATCACCCTTTGGGCCACGGCGCGACAAATGGCTCCGCGGCGCGACAAATAACGTGGTCTGGTGCCTGGTCAGTCTCAAATGTTCAAGTCTTGGTCAAAACTTCAAACAACCATAAAACGCAAACCGTAAACAACTAGAAGGCGTATCTTATACCGTTGGAAAGCTCTTTTGACAAGGAACACAACTAACCACATATCATCAAACAAAAACATCATTTATAATAGCCGAAATCTCATCAAGTGATCAATAAAAGTCCATTTTCAAAGTTCCAAGTTCGTAAAACGTATTTTATGATTCGGGAATCCAATTTACACATACAATATGCCGTTTTGAAGGTAATGAGGCATACATTACAACTAAACACTAACAATTAACATTCCATGGCATTTAAGCATCCAAAAGTTCATGTCAAGAACTATCAAACCCTAGTCAAACATCACAAAATCATTAATCGGGTTTTTGAAGTTTTCTTAATCAACCTACGCATCAAAACGAAGCTAGTGATACTAGTAACACAATTAAAACATGCACTTTAACAATCTAACAACATTAACTCATCCAAAATCAAGGATTAAGCAAACCCATTTCAAGTTCATGCTAGTTACTCCAAAAACAACAAATCGAGCAAACCAAACATATATTCATGTTAGACTTGAGCCATAGACACTAACTAACACCATTTCAAATCAAAAACACGAATTTAGAGAAATCTAGAGTTTTAGAAATGTTACCCAAACGAGATGAAGTTGGTATCAAATTGTAGAGGATGAAGAGAGGATTCCAAATATGTAATTTGTTTTGAAGTTTGCTTCCCGATCCGGATTTAGATGATGATTTATGTTTGTGTTCTTGAGAGAAAAAAAGAAAGAAAGAAAGAAGAAGAAATGGATGAATGAGGGGTGGAGGTGGTGAGTGGTTGACTAGTCAACTACTAGCCACCTCTTTGGTCAAGTGGCGGAACTAGTCCCTCAAGTTTCAAAGCGGGTGCGGGAATTAACCAAACGAAATATTTTAAAAACGCTCGAGTAGACGAGTGGTGTTATAATTAAATAACGAGAATATTATAAACGTTAGTCAACGGAAATTGGGAATTTAAATAGCGAAAGATATTATTTAAAAAAAAAGACGGTGTTAAAAATAAATTTAACGGAAAAACGCGGGATGTTACATTATCCACAACTCAAAAGAAATTTCGTCCCGAAATTTAGTTGGAAGTAGTAGTTGTTGAATCTTACTCGAGATCTTGCGTTGTAAATTCTACGAATAGGTGAAGGTACGTCCTTGAGTATTTCCACGAATTTTGACAGTTGCGATTTTACGTTGGTTTTAAAGTTGGTTCCACAATTTATAGTTTCAACCGGTCCTCCTTGGAAGTGAGGTTTATCGTTGATAGTAAGTTCATCGAAGAGGATAACAAGTTCTTGTCTCGCAAAACACGTCTTTAAGTTGATACATCGAATGTAGGATAAACGGAGACTCGAAATGAGCCGGAAAATCTAAACGGCTAGCAACGGGTCTAAAACGCCCCAAGATTTCAAAAGGATTAAAATATCACGGATTTAGCTTCCTACGTTTTCCCGAAATGGATTGCACCTTTCCAAGGTGCGACTCTTAACGTGACGCGGTTTCCCACGCGGAATTTGAAATGTTTACGTCTAACATCGGCGTAGCTCTTGGTGATTACGAGTCGCGTAGGGTTTTGCCTGAATATGAATAAATTTTCTCGGTTGCTCATGAATAACCTCGGCCCCGGTGAATTGGTCATCGTTTACTTGGTTCGTCAAAGGAGAATGACGTTTCCGGTCACATGTGGTTTCAAAAGGCGTGACGTTAAAACTCGAATGAAGATCATTGTAGTACGAGGATTAAGCTAAAGGAAAATACTTTTCTCAAGTAAATTTGAAGTTGGTAATACAAATTCGTATTATGGTTTTCAAGACTTAAATCGTATGTTTGTTCGGTCCGTCGGGTTGTGGATGGTACGCGGTACCCATGTCTAAACGTGGTCCCGAGGCTTTTTGTGAGGCACTCCGAAGTCTACGGAGTACATTCCGTAAGGTATATTTAGACAAGTTTGTTAGGACAAGTTTCTCAAGAAAATTCGCGTAGCGAAAGATTTATCAGTTTCCAAAAACGTTCGTCGGGGCAAGTCCTCATCGGTTTCTGAAAGAAAAACGTTCGTCGGAACTATTCACCCTCGAGGTGAATACTAGTATAACGTGGAGAGTCTCTCTCCATTGGGAATTTAGAATAAGGACCTCCTGAACCGGAAGTACGAGGGTGATGCAAAAGAAGTTTCCGCCTCGGTGCGAGCATAACGAGTAAATCGAAATTAGTCAATAAGACTGTGCGAGGACGAGATAGTATACACGTGTAACATACGGTTGAAGTCGAGAGGAATCGGTAATTCATTCGGAAGCATAAGTATAGTTCGACAAAAGTCGAAGGGGTGTCCCCGGTATGGTTGTTATCAATATTCTCGGAGTTTTCGGATGTCCAAACATGAAAGGATGAAGTCATGTACATGGCACATGGTGGTGTTTAGGTTGATCGAGTCTAACCACCATCACGCGTCACTAGAACTTTGGTATGTCTTACCGTAATATAACCACGTTGATCGAGTGTCGTTATATTACGCTAACTCATACCTCCATTCCCACATCACTCTATAGATTCAAGTTCGTGTCATCGTGAAGACCTAAAATGAACAAAATGTAACGACGTCTCAAACGTGACTCATATTAAATCGAAAGAATTTCTGCAACTCTAAGGAAGCGTTCCCCGAGGGAAGTGTATAAATGATTGTTCACGTCAATGCGGTTCGAGTCAGACAAAAACGTATTCAGGTATGAAAAGAGTAACTAGTCATGATAACGAGTAGCACGCAACCGTAGTGATAAATGTTGATGACGATACTCACCTAGAGTGGTGATGGTAGTAACACCCAAAAAGTAGATAGTAAGAAACACCAGTGGGAAACCGATAGTAAGTTGAAACGGTGGCAAATAACAATCCGGGAGACAGAGTTCCCGAACAAGTGTGACTAATGAAGTCGTCGTCATCCATACGTGTATGAATCATGAATTTACGTGTGTTACCAAAAAGTGGCGGAATACGAGTTCGTAGGATGAAGGTTGGGTACCATTAAAAAGTTTGCCTAAGAATGATTCAAGTATAATGCACAAGTAGTCAAGTAAGTGCTATCTATAGCAAATGTATGTCAGAATGCAAATGCTAACTATCCGGTTGTAGTCTAGACTCACTAATGCGTCCTAACGACTCTGTTAGACACACTAATGCACGTCCTAGTTCCCTACAACCAACGCTCTGATACCATCTGTAGCGACCCGACCAAATCGTCATTGACGGCGCCGACTACTTAGGTCCCGTTACGTGGTCGTAGTCCCTATATGAGACTCGTTTGACCAAAATTATGTCGCATTCATTTGAAAGGTACAAGACTTGCAAGTTTAGTTTACAAAACCGTTCGACAACAAGTCTAAGTTTACAAAAGTCATAAAGTATAAATGAAATAACTTGCGACATAATATAAGTTGAAAAACACAGTTGCTATAAATAGCGTAAGTATGTAAACAATATGTTTGAATCCAAAGGTGCTATCACTAGCGTATGCATGTATGTATCTTGACTCCAAGCAAATAATCAGAGTGTATGCGGAAGCATGTATCAAATAGCCATGTATGAACCTGAGAAACATATAGAAAACTGTCAACGAAAAACGTTGGTGAAATCATAGATGTATTTGTAAACGTTGTTTTTGAACCACAAGATTTAGTATTCCCATAGTTGATTATCAAAATCGTTTGCATTCCAAAAGTATTGTTCGCGAGCACCCAATTATCAAGACTTAACGTTTCCTTCCATTGAACCCCATCACTATAGTGTTAGAACATACACTGTTTCTCAAAAATATATTTCACCCGTAGACGGTAGCGAACCGTCCGTAGTGAGGGTTTGTCAAACCCGTATGGCCACACAATATAAGTTCTCGCTTACACCCTGCAAGTGTAACTAATGATAATCGAATTGAGGATTTTTGTTCTAACTCGCTGTGGAATGTTTGTTTTCCTTGTACTTGTGTTCAAAGTATAAAAGTAAGTAGCACCAAATGTAACAAAGTATATGTTTCTCAGCCCACAATTTAAAGTATAAAAAGTTGTTGAAAAGGTGGGACTATGATCTCACCTCGAGTGCACGAGTATAAAAGTACTTCACAAAGTAACGTATGCATGAAAGTTGCTTAGCCTTGACCTAAACAAGTAAGTTATATCAATTAACCGGTTACGACACAAGGTCGGGTGAAATGTGTTCAATTAGTCCTATGGCTCGTTACGACTCGAATAGTATAGCATGTGAATCACGTTGTCAAGTTTCATGCAAGAATCAAGTATAAAAGCATGTTAGAACGATTGTAATAAAGTTTGAGTTGACATTTCAAAACCTTACCATTAGAAAGGAAATCTTATTACGTTTCCAACGATATTTGATTCATCGAAAACGGAGTTACGGTCAAAAAGTTATGGCCAAAACAAGTTTGCTGAAGTTCGGATGAAACAGGCAATTGTCGCGGCGCGACAAATGGCTCCGCGGCGCGACAAATGCCTATGTTGAAGGTCAGAAAGCCTGAAAAACATGTTCTAAAATCACCCTTTGGGCCACGGCGCGACAAATGGCTCCGCGGCGCGACAAATAACGTGGTCTGGTGCCTGGTCAGTCTCAAATGTTCAAGTCTTGGTCAAAACTTCAAACAACCATAAAACGCAAACCGTAAACAACTAGAAGGCGTATCTTATACCGTTGGAAAGCTCTTTTGACAAGGAACACAACTAACCACATATCATCAAACAAAAACATCATTTATAATAGCCGAAATCTCATCAAGTGATCAATAAAAGTCCATTTTCAAAGTTCCAAGTTCGTAAAACGTATTTTATGATTCGGGAATCCAATTTACACATACAATATGCCGTTTTGAAGGTAATGAGGCATACATTACAACTAAACACTAACAATTAACATTCCATGGCATTTAAGCATCCAAAAGTTCATGTCAAGAACTATCAAACCCTAGTCAAACATCACAAAATCATTAATCGGGTTTTTGAAGTTTTCTTAATCAACCTACGCATCAAAACGAAGCTAGTGATACTAGTAACACAATTAAAACATGCACTTTAACAATCTAACAACATTAACTCATCCAAAATCAAGGATTAAGCAAACCCATTTCAAGTTCATGCTAGTTACTCCAAAAACAACAAATCGAGCAAACCAAACATATATTCATGTTAGACTTGAGCCATAGACACTAACTAACACCATTTCAAATCAAAAACACGAATTTAGAGAAATCTAGAGTTTTAGAAATGTTACCCAAACGAGATGAAGTTGGTATCAAATTGTAGAGGATGAAGAGAGGATTCCAAATATGTAATTTGTTTTGAAGTTTGCTTCCCGATCCGGATTTAGATGATGATTTATGTTTGTGTTCTTGAGAGAAAAAAAGAAAGAAAGAAAGAAGAAGAAATGGATGAATGAGGGGTGGAGGTGGTGAGTGGTTGACTAGTCAACTACTAGCCACCTCTTTGGTCAAGTGGCGGAACTAGTCCCTCAAGTTTCAAAGCGGGTGCGGGAATTAACCAAACGAAATATTTTAAAAACGCTCGAGTAGACGAGTGGTGTTATAATTAAATAACGAGAATATTATAAACGTTAGTCAACGGAAATTGGGAATTTAAATAGCGAAAGATATTATTTAAAAAAAAAGACGGTGTTAAAAATAAATTTAACGGAAAAACGCGGGATGTTACAATACCCGGCCACCAAAAATGTTTCTTGAGATCCTTGTACATCTTCCCCGTTCCAGGATGTATTGAGTATCTGGTTTTATGAGCTTCTCTAAGTACCATTTCTCTCATATCTCCAAATTTTGGTACCCAAATCCTTTCAGCCCTATACCGGGTTCCGTCTTCCCGAATATTAAGATGCTTCTCCGATCCTTTGGGTATTTCATCCTTTAAATTTCCCTCTTTTAAAACTCCTTGTTGCGCCTCCTTTATTTGAGTAGTAATGTTATTATGAATCATTATATTCATAGATTTTACTCGAATGGGTTCTCTATCCTTCCTGCTCAAGGCATCGGCTACCACATTTGCCTTCCCCGGGTGGTAACGAATCTCAAAATCGTAATCATTCAATAATTCAATCCACCTACGCTGCCTCATATTCAGTTGTTTCTGATTAAATATGTGTTGAAGACTTTTGTGGTCGGTATATATAATACTTTTGACCCCATATAAGTAGTGCCTCCAAGTCTTTAATGCAAAAACAACCGCGCCTAATTCCAAATCATGCGTCGTATAATTTTGTTCGTGAATCTTCAATTGTCTAGACGCATAAGCAATCACCTTCGTTCGTTGCATTAATACACAACCGAGACCTTGCTTTGATGCATCACAATAAATCACAAAATCATCATTCCCTTCAGGCAATGACAATATAGGTGCCGTAGTTAGCTTTTTCTTCAATAACTGAAACGCTTTCTCTTGTTCATCATTCCATTCAAATTTCTTCCCTTTATGCGTTAATGTAGTCAAGGGTTTTGCTATTCTGGAAAAGTCTTGGATGAACCTTCTGTAGTAACCAGCTAGTCCTAAAAACTGGCGTATGTGTTTCGGAGTTTTCGGGGTTTCCCACTTTTCAACAGTTTCTATCTTTGCCGGATCCACCTTAATACCTTCTTTGTTCACTATGTGACCGAGGAATTGAACTTCTTCCAACCAAAATGCACACTTTGAAAACTTAGCGTACAATTCTTCCTTCCTCAATACTTCTAACACCTTTCTCAAATGTTCACCGTGTTCTTGGTCATTCTTTGAGTAAATAAGTATGTCATCAATGAAAACAATGACAAACTTGTTAAGGTATGGTCCACACACTCGGTTCATAAGGTCCATGAACACAGCTGGTGCATTAGTTAAACCAAACGGCATGACCATAAACTCGTAATGACCGTAACGTGTTCTGAAAGCAGTCTTTGGAATATCATCTTCTTTCACCCGCATTTGATGATACCCGGAACGTAAGTCAATCTTTGAATAAACAGACGAGCCTTGTAGTTGATCAAATAAGTCGTCGATTCTCGGTAGTGGGTAGCGGTTCTTGATGGTAAGTTTGTTCAACTCTCGGTAGTCGATACACAACCTGAATGTACCATCTTTCTTCTTGACAAACAAAACAGGAGCTCCCCACGGTGATGTGCTTGGTCGAATGAAACCACGCTCTAAAAGTTCTTGTAATTGGCTTTGCAGTTCTTTCATCTCGCTGGGTGCGAGTCTGTAAGGAGCACGAGCTATTGGTGCAGCTCCTGGTACAAGATCTATTTGAAATTCAACGGATCGATGTGGGGGTAATCCCGGTAATTCTTTCGAAAATACATCGGGAAATTCTTTTGCAATGGGAACATCATTGATGCTCTTTTCTTCAGTTTGTACTTTCTCGACGTGTGCTAGAACAGCATAGCAACCTTTTCTTATTAGTTTTTGTGCCTTCAAATTACTAATAAGATGTAGCTTCGTGTTGCCCTTTTCTCCGTACACCATTAAGGGTTTTCCTTTTTCTCGTATAATGCGAATTGCATTTTTGTAACAAACGATCTCTGCTTTCACTTCTTTCAACCAGTCCATACCGATTATCACATCAAAACTCCCTAACTCTACTGGTATCAAATCAATCTTAAATGTTTCGCTAACCAGTTTAATTTCTCGATTCCGACATATATTATCTGCTGAAATTAATTTACCATTTGCTAATTCGAGTAAAAATTTACTATCCAAAGGCGTCAATGGACAACTTAATTTAGCACAAAAATCTCTACTCATATAGCTTCTATCCGCACCCGAATCAAATAAAACGTAAGCAGATTTATTGTCAATAAGAAACGTACCCGTAACAAGCTCCGGGTCTTCCTGTGCCTCTACCGCATTAATATTGAAAACTCTTCCACGGCCTTGTCCATTCGTGTTCTCCTAGTTCGGGCAATTTCTAATAATGTGGCCTGGTTTTCCACATTTATAACAAACTACATTGGCATAACTTTGTGGTGACCCGAACTTTTCCATGTTTATATATATTAATTGAGATTGATGTTTACATGATTAAATGTTTCCAACATGTTAAGCAATCAAACTTGTTAAGACTTGATTAATTGAAATAGGTTTCATATAGACAATTGACCACCCAAGTTGACCGGTGATTCACGAACGTTAAAACTTGTAAAAAAACTATATGATGACATATATATGGTTATATATATAGTTAACATGATATTATGATAAGTAAACATATCATTAATTATATTAACAATGAACTACATATGTAAAAACAAGACTACTAACTTAATGATTTTGAAACGAGACATATATGTAACGTTTATCGTTGTAACGACATTTAATGTATATATATCATATTAAGAGATATTCGTACATCATAATATCATGATAATATAATAATTTAAAATCTCTTTTGATATTATAAACATTGGGTTAACAACATTTAACAAGATCGTTAACCTAAAGGTTTCAAAACAACACTTACATGTAACGACTAACGATGACTTAACGACTCAGTTAAAATGTATATACATGTAGTGTTTTAATATGTATTTATACACTTTTGAAAGACTTCAATATACTTATCAAAATACTTCTACTTAACAAAAATGCTTACAATTACATTCTCGTTCAGTTTCATCAACAATTCTACTCGTATGCACCCGTATTCGTACTCGTACAATACACAGCTTTTAGATGTATGTACTATTGGTATATACACTCCAATGATCAGCTCTTAGCAGCCCATGTGAGTCACCTAACACATGTGGGAACCATCATTTGGCAACTAGCATGAAATATCTCATAAGATTACAAAAATATGAGTAATCATTCATGACTTATTTACATGAAAACAAAATTACATATCCTTTATATCTAATCCATACACCAACGACCAAAAACACCTACAAACACTTTCATTCTTCAATTTTATTCATCTAATTGAACTCTCTCAAGTTCTATCTTCAAGTTCTAAGTGTTCTTCATAAATTCCAAAAGTTCTAGTTTCATAAAATCAAGAATACTTTCAAGTTTGCTAGCTCACTTCCAATCTTGTAAGGTGATCATCCAACCTCAAGAAATCTTTGTTTCTTACAGTAGGTTATCATTCTAATACAAGGTAATAATCATATTCAAACTTTGTTTCAATTTCTATAACTATAACAATCTTATTTCAAGTGATGATCTTACTTGAACTTGTTTTCGTGTCATGATTTTGCTTCAAGAACTTTGAGCCATCCAAGGATCCATTGAAGCTAGATCCATTTTTCTCTTTTCCAGTAGGTTCATCCAAGGAACTTAAGGTAGTAATGATGTTCATAACATCATTCGATTCATACATATAAAGCTATCTTATTCGAAGGTTTAAACTTGTAATCACTAGAACATAGTTTAGTTAATTCTAAACTTGTTCGCAAACAAAAGTTAATCCTTCTAACTTGACTTTTAAAATCAACTAAACACATGTTCTATATCTATATGATATGCTAACTTAATGATTTAAAACCTGGAAACACGAAAAACACCGTAAAACCGGATTTACGCCGTCGTAATAACACCGCGGGCTGTTTTGGGTTAGTTAATTAAAAACTATGATAAACTTTGATTTAAAAGTTGTTATTCTGAGAAAATGATTTTTATTATGAACATGAAACTATATCCAAAAATTATGGTTAAACTCAAAGTGGAAGTATGTTTTCTAAAATGGTCATCTAGACGTCGTTCTTTCGACTGAAATGACTACCTTTACAAAAACGACTTGTAACTTATTTTTCCGACTAGAAACCTATACTTTTTTTGTTTAGATTCATAAAATAGAGTTCAATATGAAACCATAGCAATTTGATTCACTCAAAACGGATTTAAAATGAAGAAGTTATGGGTAAAACAAGATTGGATAATTTTTCTCATTTTAGCTACGTGAAAATTGGTAACAAATCTATTCCAACCATAACTTAATCAACTTGTATTATATATTATGTAATCTTGAGATACCATAGACACGTATACAATGTTTCGACCTATCATGTCGACACATCTATATATATTTCGGAACAACCATAGACACTCTATATGTGAATGTTGGAGTTAGCTATACAGGGTTGAGGTTGATTCCAAAATATATATAGTTTGAGTTGTGATCAATACTGAGATACGTATACACTGGGTCGTGGATTGATTCAAGATAATATTTATCGATTTATTTCTGTACATCTAACTGTGGACAACTAGTTGTAGGTTACTAACGAGGACAGCTGACTTAATAAACTTAAAACATCAAAATATATTAAAAGTGTTGTAAATATATTTTGAACATACTTTGATATATATGTATATATTGTTATAGGTTCGTGAATCAACCAGTGGCCAAGTCTTACTTCCCGACGAAGTAAAAATCTGTGAAAGTGAGTTATAGTCCCACTTTTAAAATCTAATATTTTTGGGATGAGAATACATGCAGGTTTTATAAATGATTTACAAAATAGACACAAGTACGTGAAACTACATTCTATGGTTGAATTATCGAAATCGAATATGCCCCTTTTTATTAAGTCTGGTAATCTAAGAATTAGGGAACAGACACCCTAATTGACGCGAATCCTAAAGATAGATCTATTGGGCCTAACAAACCCCATCCAAAGTACCGGATGCTTTAGTACTTCGAAATTTATATCATATCCGAAGGGTGTCCCGGAATGATGGGGATATTCTTATATATGCATCTTGTTATTGTCGGTTACCAGGTGTTCACCATATGAATGATTTTTATCTCTATGTATGGGATGTGTATTGAAATATGAAATCTTGTGGTCTATTGTTACGATTTGATATATATAGGTTAAACCTATAACTCACCAACATTTTTGTTGACGTTTTAAGCATGTTTATTCTCAGGTGATTATTAAGAGCTTCCGCTGTCGCATACTTAAATAAGGACAAGATTTGGAGTCCATGCTTGTATGATATTGTGTAAAAACTGCATTCAAGAAACTTATTTTGTTGTAACATATTTGTATTGTAAACCATTATGTAATGGTCGTGTGTAAACAGGATATTTTAGATTATCATTATTTGATAATCTACGTAAAGCTTTTTAAACCTTTATTGATGAAATAAAGGTTATGGTTTGTTTAAAAATGAATGCAGTCTTTGAAAAACGTCTCATATAGAGGTCAAAACCTCGCAACGAAATCAATTAATATGGAACGTTTTTAATCAATAAGAACGGGACATTTCAGTTGGTATCCGAGCGTTGGTCTTAGAGAACCAGAAAATTTGCATTAGTGTGTCTTATCGAGTTTGTTAGGATGCATTAGTGAGTCTGGACTTCGACCGTGTTTTCTTTAAAAATGATTGCTTAACATTTTTGTTGGAAACTATATATTTTTAACATATGAATATTATGTGATATATTAATCTCTTAACGTGTTTGATATTATGTGATAGATGTCTACCTCTAGAACAAGTCCCATTGACTCACCTAATAATAATGAAGAGTCAAATGTAAATTGGAATGATTTGTGGACTGATTCACAAGTTCCCGAAGAGGAACCGGAAGAAGAGTCGGAACCGGAAGAAGAATCGGAACCGGAAGAAGAATCGGAACCGGATGAAGAAATAGAACCGGTGGGGGAAATAATAAAACGGTTAAGTAAAAGAAAATCCTCAACCAACCGACCAAAGTTAATTATGGTCAATGGTGTTTCCGCCAAGGAAGCAAAATATTGGGAGGATTACCAATTCTCCGATGAATCGGATTTCGACGAGAATTCCGATGATGTTATAGAAATTACCCCAACTGAATTTAAAAAGGCAAAAGAAAATAATAAGGGAAAGGGCATAAAAATAGAGAAATCTAATTCCAACCCCGATGAACTTTATATGTATCGTCAACCCCCGAAGTCCTTAAGTTGTAACAATGACCCGGGAACCTCTAAACCACCAGGTTTTTCTAAACCAATGTGGACAACGACGGCTCGTATTAGGGGAACATCATATATCCCTAGAAACTTGGCAAAACGAACCAAAACCGAAGAAGAAGAAACGAGCGAGTCGGAATAAGATAGTTGTATTCGTGTGGTGTAATATATGGAATATAGTGTTCTTATGCTTTATGATATATGTAAAAATTGCTTGTATTAATAAGTATTTTTTTTATGAATCTAACTCTTGTCTATTTTACAGTTTAAAAACACAAAATGGATAGACAACCCAATATTTTAGGAGACCTACCCGGAGACATGATTGATGAAATCTTGTCTAGAGTCGGCCAGAATTCTTCGGCACAACTATTTAAGGCGAGATCAGTTTGTAAGACATTCGAAGAACGTTCCAAGAATGTCTTGGTTTATAAGAGACTTTCGTTTGAAAGATGGGGGATATCACATTGGGAAACCCATAAGTTACGATGTGTTTACTTTGACGCATATATTGCGGGGAACCCAAATGCTATTTTACGCAACGGGTTAAGAAATTATTTTGACTCAATATATCCGAATATTGGACTTCGTGATTTAGAAAAAGCGGCTAACATGCAACATAAAGAAGCATGTTATGCTTACGGATTAGTAATGTTCGCTTCTCACCAAAGTGAGAACAAGAACATCGGGCTACAACTATTAAACAAAACGTTTCCACAAGTGACGGAGTCGGTAATTGGGGTAAGAAATGAGGTTTTTAGATTATTACGGGACTGTTGGACATTACGTAACCCTCGTCCCTTTGATGACGTTACAACACGCTGTCTTATCAACGGCCATAACGGTTATGTTGCACAAGACCAAGGATGGGAAGTAGTCCTAGTAAAACCAGAATGCATGACTTGTTTCTGGACGTATGAATTACGTGTCTTTATTGCCTTTGCCGAACGACTTGTGTACTAGCTAGAATTGTCTTCACAACTATCTTGTATCAAAGTTATTGTGTGCTATATTTCATGCTTTATGTAAAATAAGCGGTATTGTAAGTTTGTAAAATATTGTATAAAAGTTTGAATGCGAAATATTATTACAATCAGTTTTTCATATAGAATTGTAGTAGTTGAATTGTATATTAGCTACTAAGTATGAACTTAACGGGTAGGTACTACCCGAATTTAAACTTATAAAATGCTAATATGAAGAAAAAGCTTTTATAAATGAGTTCATATTATGCTACGAAATACTATTAACTACTCTTAATATTCTGTATGATTAACTTGTTCCATTTAACTATTTTGAAGGAAATGGCACCGACTACTCGACACACCGTGAATATGAATGAAGAGGAATTCCGTACTTTTCTAGCTTCAAACATAGCCGCAGTACAGGCTGCGCTACATACCAACAATAACCTTGGATCTAGCAGTACAGGAAATCGTGTAGGATGCACCTACAAAGAATTCACTGCCTGCAAACCTTTGGAATTTGATGGAACCGAAGGACCGATCGGATTGAAACGGTGGACCGAGAAGGTTGAATCGGTGTTTGCCATAAGTAAGTGTACTGAAGAGGACAAAGTGAAGTACGCTACGCATACCTTCACAGGTTCTGCGTTAACATGGTGGAATACCTATCTAGAGCAAGTGGGACAAGATGATGCGTACGCACTACCGTGGTCAGCATTCAAGCACTTGATGAACGAGAAGTACCGTCCCAGAACCGAGGTCAATAAGCTCAAGACAGAACTTAGAGGGTTACGAACCCAAGGATTTGATATTACCACGTACGAAAGACGATTCACAGAATTGTGCCTATTGTGTCCGGGAGCATTCGAAGATGAGGAAGAGAAGATCGACGCGTTTGTGAAAGGATTACCGGAAAGAATCCAAGAAGATATAAGTTCACACGAGCCCGCCTCCATACAACAGGCATGTAGAATGGCTCACAAACTAGTGAACCAGATTGAAGAAAGAATTAAAGAACAGACTGCTGAAGAGGCCAATGTGAAGCAAGTCAAAAGAAAGTGGGAGGAAAACGGTGATAAGAATCACCAATACAACAACAACAGCAATTACAACAATAATCGCAACAATTATCCCAACAATCGCAACATCAATCGCAACTACAACAAACGGCCCAACAACAACAACAACAACAACAACAACAGCAACTACAACAATCATCCCAACAACAATAATAACCGCAACAACAACAACAATCAGAAGCAACTATGCCAAAGGTGTGAAAAGAATCACTCGGGGTTCTGCACCAAATTTTGCAACAAGTGTAAAAGAAATGGTCATAGCGCGGCGAAGTGTGAGGTCTACGGACCAGGGGTTAATAGAACGAAAGGAACAAATGGTGTCGGAACGAGTAATGGCGGAGCAAGTAGTGTCGGAGCAAGTTATGCCAATGTAGTTTGTTATAAATGTGGAAAACCAGGCCACATTATTAGAAATTGCCCGAACCAGGAGAACACGAATGGACAAGGCCGTGGAAGAGTTTTCAATATTAATGCGGTAGAGGCACAGGAAGACCCGGAGCTTGTTACGGGTACGTTTCTTATTGACAATAAATCTGCTTACGTTTTATTTGATTCGGGTGCGGATAGAAGCTATATGAGTAGAGATTTTTGTGCTAAATTAAGTTGTCCATTGACGCCTTTGGATAGTAAATTTTTACTCGAATTAGCAAATGGTAAATTAATTTCAGCAGATAATATATGTCGGAATCGAGAAATTAAACTGGTTAGCGAAACATTTAAGATTGATTTGATACCAGTAGAGTTAGGGAGTTTTGATGTGATAATCGGTATGGACTGGTTGAAAGAAGTGAAAGCGGAGATCGTTTGTTACAAAAATGCAATTCGCATTATACGAGAAAAAGGAAAACCCTTAATGGTGTACGGAGAAAAGGGCAACACGAAGCTACATCTTATTAGTAATTTGAAGGCACAAAAACTAATAAGAAAAGGTTGCTATGCTGTTCTAGCACACGTCGAGAAAGTACAAACTGAAGAAAAGAGCATCAATGATGTTCCCATTGCAAAAGAATTTCCCGATGTATTTCCGAAAGAATTACCGGGATTACCCCCACATCGATCCGTTGAATTTCAAATAGATCTTGTACCAGGAGCTGCACCAATAGCTCGTGCTCCTTACAGACTCGCACCCAGCGAGATGAAAGAACTGCAAAGCCAATTACAAGAACTTTTAGAGCGTGGTTTCATTCGACCAAGCACATCACCGTGGGGAGCTCCTGTTTTGTTTGTCAAGAAGAAAGATGGTACATTCAGGTTGTGTATCGACTACCGAGAGTTGAACAAACTTACCATCAAGAACCGCTACCCACTACCGAGAATCGACGACTTATTTGATCAACTACAAGGCTCGTCTGTTTATTCAAAGATTGACTTACGTTCCGGGTATCATCAAATGCGGGTGAAAGAAGATGATATTCCAAAGACTGCTTTCAGAACACGTTACGGTCATTACGAGTTTATGGTCATGCCGTTTGGTTTAACTAATGCACCAGCTGTGTTCATGGACCTTATGAACCGAGTGTGTGGACCATACCTTGACAAGTTTGTCATTGTTTTCATTGATGACATACTTATTTACTCAAAGAATGACCAAGAACACGGTGAACATTTGAGAAAGGTGTTAGAAGTATTGAGGAAGGAAGAATTGTACGCTAAGTTTTCAAAGTGTGCATTTTGGTTGGAAGAAGTTCAATTCCTCGGTCACATAGTGAACAAAGAAGGTATTAAGGTGGATCCGGCAAAGATAGAAACTGTTGAAAAGTGGGAAACCCCGAAAACTCCGAAACACATACGCCAGTTTTTAGGACTAGCTGGTTACTACAGAAGGTTCATCCAAGACTTTTCCAGAATAGCAAAACCCTTGACTGCATTAACGCATAAAGGGAAGAAATTTGAATGGAATGATGAACAAGAGAAAGCGTTTCAGTTATTGAAGAAAAAGCTAACTACGGCACCTATATTGTCATTGCCTGAAGGGAATGATGATTTTGTGATTTATTGTGACGCATCAAAGCAAGGTCTCGGTTGTGTATTAATGCAACGAACGAAGGTGATTGCTTATGCGTCTAGACAATTGAAGATTCACGAACAAAATTATACGACGCATGATTTGGAATTAGGCGCGGTTGTTTTTGCATTAAAGACTTGGAGGCACTACTTATATGGGGTCAAAAGTATTATATATACCGACCACAAAAGTCTTCAACACATATTTAATCAGAAACAACTGAATATGAGGCAGCGTAGGTGGATTGAATTATTGAATGATTACGATTTTGAGATTCGTTACCACCCGGGGAAGGCAAATGTGGTAGCCGATGCCTTGAGCAGGAAGGATAGAGAACCCATTCGAGTAAAATCTATGAATATAATGATTCATAATAACATTACTACTCAAATAAAGGAGGCGCAACAAGGAGTTTTAAAAGAGGGAAATTTAAAGGATGAAATACCCAAAGGATCGGAGAAGCATCTTAATATTCGGGAAGACGGAACCCGGTATAGGGCTGAAAGGATTTGGGTACCAAAATTTGGAGATATGAGAGAAATGGTACTTAGAGAAGCTCATAAAACCAGATACTCAATACATCCTGGAACGGGGAAGATGTACAAGGATCTCAAGAAACATTTTTGGTGGCCGGGTATGAAAGCCGATGTTGCTAAATACGTAGGAGAATGTTTGACGTGTTCTAAGGTCAAAGCTGAGCATCAGAAACCATCAGGTCTACTTCAACAACCCGAAATCCCGGAATGGAAATGGGAAAACATTACCATGGATTTCATCACTAAATTGCCAAGGACTGCAAGTGGTTTTGATACTATTTGGGTAATAGTTGATCGTCTCACCAAATCAGCACACTTCCTACCAATAAGAGAAGATGACAAGATGGAGAAGTTAGCACGACTGTATTTGAAGGAAGTCGTCTCCAGACATGGAATACCAATCTCTATTATCTCTGATAGGGATGGCAGATTTATTTCAAGATTCTGGCAGACATTACAGCAAGCATTAGGAACTCGTCTAGACATGAGTACTGCCTATCATCCACAAACTGATGGGCAGAGCGAAAGGACGATACAAACGCTTGAAGACATGCTACGAGCATGTGTTATTGATTTCGGAAACAGTTGGGATCGACATCTACCGTTAGCAGAATTTTCCTACAACAATAGCTACCATTCAAGCATTGAGATGGCGCCGTTTGAAGCACTTTATGGTAGAAAGTGCAGGTCTCCGATTTGTTGGAGTGAGGTGGGGGATAGACAGATTACGGGTCCGGAGATTATACAAGAAACTACCGAGAAGATCATCCAAATTCAACAACGGTTGAAAACCGCCCAAAGTCGACAAAAGAGCTACGCTGACATTAAAAGAAAAGATATAGAATTTGAAATTGGAGAGATGGTCATGCTTAAAGTTTCACCTTGGAAAGGCGTTGTTCGATTTGGTAAACGAGGGAAATTAAATCCAAGGTATATTGGACCATTCAAGATTATTGATCGTGTCGGACCAGTAGCTTACCGACTTGAGTTACCTCAACAACTCGCGGCTGTACATAACACTTTCCACGTCTCGAATTTGAAGAAATGTTTTGCTAAAGAAGATCTCACTATTCCGTTAGATGAAATCCAAATCAACGAAAAACTCCAATTCATCGAAGAACCCGTCGAAATAATGGATCGTGAGGTTAAAAGACTTAAGCAAAACAAGATACCAATTGTTAAGGTTCGATGGAATGCTCGTAGAGGACCCGAGTTCACCTGGGAGCGTGAAGATCAGATGAAGAAGAAATACCCGCATCTATTTCCAGAAGATTCGTCAACACCTTCAACAGCTTAAAATTTCGGGACGAAATTTATTTAACGGGTAGGTACTGTGGTGACCCGAACTTTTCCATGTTTATATATATTAATTGAGATTGATGTTTACATGATTAAATGTTTCCAACATGTTAAGCAATCAAACTTGTTAAGACTTGATTAATTGAAATAGGTTTCATATAGACAATTGACCACCCAAGTTGACCGGTGATTCACGAACGTTAAAACTTGTAAAAAAACTATATGATGACATATATATGGTTATATATATAGTTAACATGATATTATGATAAGTAAACATATCATTAATTATATTAACAATGAACTACATATGTAAAAACAAGACTACTAACTTAATGATTTTGAAACGAGACATATATGTAACGTTTATCGTTGTAACGACATTTAATGTATATATATCATATTAAGAGATATTCGTACATCATAATATCATGATAATATAATAATTTAAAATCTCTTTTGATATTATAAACATTGGGTTAACAACATTTAACAAGATCGTTAACCTAAAGGTTTCAAAACAACACTTACATGTAACGACTAACGATGACTTAACGACTCAGTTAAAATGTATATACATGTAGTGTTTTAATATGTATTTATACACTTTTGAAAGACTTCAATATACTTATCAAAATACTTCTACTTAACAAAAATGCTTACAATTACATTCTCGTTCAGTTTCATCAACAATTCTACTCGTATGCACCCGTATTCGTACTCGTACAATACACAGCTTTTAGATGTATGTACTATTGGTATATACACTCCAATGATCAGCTCTTAGCAGCCCATGTGAGTCACCTAACACATGTGGGAACCATCATTTGGCAACTAGCATGAAATATCTCATAAGATTACAAAAATATGAGTAATCATTCATGACTTATTTACATGAAAACAAAATTACATATCCTTTATATCTAATCCATACACCAACGACCAAAAACACCTACAAACACTTTCATTCTTCAATTTTATTCATCTAATTGAACTCTCTCAAGTTCTATCTTCAAGTTCTAAGTGTTCTTCATAAATTCCAAAAGTTCTAGTTTCATAAAATCAAGAATACTTTCAAGTTTGCTAGCTCACTTCCAATCTTGTAAGGTGATCATCCAACCTCAAGAAATCTTTGTTTCTTACAGTAGGTTATCATTCTAATACAAGGTAATAATCATATTCAAACTTTGTTTCAATTTCTATAACTATAACAATCTTATTTCAAGTGATGATCTTACTTGAACTTGTTTTCGTGTCATGATTTTGCTTCAAGAACTTTGAGCCATCCAAGGATCCATTGAAGCTAGATCCATTTTTCTCTTTTCCAGTAGGTTCATCCAAGGAACTTAAGGTAGTAATGATGTTCATAACATCATTCGATTCATACATATAAAGCTATCTTATTCGAAGGTTTAAACTTGTAATCACTAGAACATAGTTTAGTTAATTCTAAACTTGTTCGCAAACAAAAGTTAATCCTTCTAACTTGACTTTTAAAATCAACTAAACACATGTTCTATATCTATATGATATGCTAACTTAATGATTTAAAACCTGGAAACACGAAAAACACCGTAAAACCGGATTTACGCCGTCGTAATAACACCGCGGGCTGTTTTGGGTTAGTTAATTAAAAACTATGATAAACTTTGATTTAAAAGTTGTTATTCTGAGAAAATGATTTTTATTATGAACATGAAACTATATCCAAAAATTATGGTTAAACTCAAAGTGGAAGTATGTTTTCTAAAATGGTCATCTAGACGTCGTTCTTTCGACTGAAATGACTACCTTTACAAAAACGACTTGTAACTTATTTTTCCGACTAGAAACCTATACTTTTTTTGTTTAGATTCATAAAATAGAGTTCAATATGAAACCATAGCAATTTGATTCACTCAAAACGGATTTAAAATGAAGAAGTTATGGGTAAAACAAGATTGGATAATTTTTCTCATTTTAGCTACGTGAAAATTGGTAACAAATCTATTCCAACCATAACTTAATCAACTTGTATTATATATTATGTAATCTTGAGATACCATAGACACGTATACAATGTTTCGACCTATCATGTCGACACATCTATATATATTTCGGAACAACCATAGACACTCTATATGTGAATGTTGGAGTTAGCTATACAGGGTTGAGGTTGATTCCAAAATATATATAGTTTGAGTTGTGATCAATACTGAGATACGTATACACTGGGTCGTGGATTGATTCAAGATAATATTTATCGATTTATTTCTGTACATCTAACTGTGGACAACTAGTTGTAGGTTACTAACGAGGACAGCTGACTTAATAAACTTAAAACATCAAAATATATTAAAAGTGTTGTAAATATATTTTGAACATACTTTGATATATATGTATATATTGTTATAGGTTCGTGAATCAACCAGTGGCCAAGTCTTACTTCCCGACGAAGTAAAAATCTGTGAAAGTGAGTTATAGTCCCACTTTTAAAATCTAATATTTTTGGGATGAGAATACATGCAGGTTTTATAAATGATTTACAAAATAGACACAAGTACGTGAAACTACATTCTATGGTTGAATTATCGAAATCGAATATGCCCCTTTTTATTAAGTCTGGTAATCTAAGAATTAGGGAACAGACACCCTAATTGACGCGAATCCTAAAGATAGATCTATTGGGCCTAACAAACCCCATCCAAAGTACCGGATGCTTTAGTACTTCGAAATTTATATCATATCCGAAGGGTGTCCCGGAATGATGGGGATATTCTTATATATGCATCTTGTTATTGTCGGTTACCAGGTGTTCACCATATGAATGATTTTTATCTCTATGTATGGGATGTGTATTGAAATATGAAATCTTGTGGTCTATTGTTACGATTTGATATATATAGGTTAAACCTATAACTCACCAACATTTTTGTTGACGTTTTAAGCATGTTTATTCTCAGGTGATTATTAAGAGCTTCCGCTGTCGCATACTTAAATAAGGACAAGATTTGGAGTCCATGCTTGTATGATATTGTGTAAAAACTGCATTCAAGAAACTTATTTTGTTGTAACATATTTGTATTGTAAACCATTATGTAATGGTCGTGTGTAAACAGGATATTTTAGATTATCATTATTTGATAATCTACGTAAAGCTTTTTAAACCTTTATTGATGAAATAAAGGTTATGGTTTGTTTAAAAATGAATGCAGTCTTTGAAAAACGTCTCATATAGAGGTCAAAACCTCGCAACGAAATCAATTAATATGGAACGTTTTTAATCAATAAGAACGGGACATTTCAAACTTGCTCCGACACTACTTGCTCCGCCATTACTCGTTCCGACACCATTTGTTCCTTTCGTTCTATTAACCCCTGGTCCGTAGACCTCACACTTCGCCGCGCTATGACCATTTCTTTTACACTTGTTGCAAAATTTGGTGCAGAACCCCGAGTGATTCTTTTCACACCTTTGGCATAGTTGCTTCTGATTGTTGTTGTTGTTGCGGTTATTATTGTTGTTGGGATGATTGTTGTAGTTGCTGTTGTTGTTGTTGTTGTTGTTGTTGTTGTTGGGCCGTTTGTTGTAGTTGCGATTGATGTTGCGATTGTTGGGATAATTGTTGCGATTATTGTTGTAATTGCTGTTGTTGTTGTATTGGTGATTCTTATCACCGTTTTCCTCCCACTTTCTTTTGACTTGCTTCACATTGGCCTCTTCAGCAGTCTGTTCTTTAATTCTTTCTTCAATCTGGTTCACTAGTTTGTGAGCCATTCTACATGCCTGTTGTATGGAGGCGGGCTCGTGTGAACTTATATCTTCTTGGATTCTTTCCGGTAATCCTTTCACAAACGCGTCGATCTTCTCTTCCTCATCTTCGAATGCTCCCGGACACAATAGGCACAATTCTGTGAATCGTCTTTCGTACGTGGTAATATCAAATAATTGGGTTCGTAACCCTCTAAGTTCTGTCTTGAGCTTATTGACCTCGGTTCTGGGACGGTACTTCTCGTTCATCAAGTGCTTGAATGCTGACCACGGTAGTACGTACGCATCATCTTGTCCCACTTGCTCTAGATAGGTATTCCACCATGTTAACGCAGAACCTGTGAAGGTATGCGTAGCGTACTTCACTTTGTCCTCTTCAGTACACTTACTTATGGCAAACACCGATTCAACCTTCTCGGTCCACCGTTTCAATCCGATCGGTCCTTCGGTTCCATCAAATTCCAAAGGTTTGCAGGCAGTGAATTCTTTGTAGGTGCATCCTACACGATTTCCTGTACTGCTAGATCCAAGGTTATTGTTGGTATGTAGCGCAGCCTGTACTGCGGCTATGTTTGAAGCTAGAAAAGTACGGAATTCCTCTTCATTCATATTCACGGTATGTCGAGTAGTCGGTGCCATTTCCTTCAAAATAGTCAAATGGAACAAGTTAATCATACAGAATATTAAGAGTAGTTAATAGTATTTTGTAGCATAATATGAACTCATTTATAAAAGCTTTTTCTTCATATTAGCGTTTTATAAGTTTAAATTCGGGTAGTACCTACCCGTTAAGTTCATACTTAGTAGCTAATATACAATTCAACTACTACAATTCTATATGAAAAACTGATTATAATAATATTTCGCGTTCAAACTTTTATACAATATTTTACAAACTTACAATACCGCTTATTTTACATAAAGCATGAAATATAGCACACAATAACTTTGATACAAGATAGTTGTGAAGATAATTCTAGCTAGTACACAAGTCGTTCAGCAAAGGCAATTAAGACACGTAATTCATACGTCCAGAAACAAGTCATGCATTCTGGTTTTACTAGGACTACTTCCCATCCTTGGTCTTGTGGAACATAACCGTTATGGCCGTTGATAAGACAACGTGTTGTAACGTCGTCAAAGGGACGAGGGTTACGTAATGTCCAACAGTCCCGTAATAATCTAAAAACCTCATTTCTTACCCCAATTACCGACTCCGTCACTTGTGGGAATGTTTTGTTTAATAGTTGTAGCCCGATGTTCTTGTTCTCACTTTGGTGAGAAGCGAACATTACTAATCCGTAAGCATAACATGCTTCTTTATGTTGCATGTTAGCCGCTTTTTCTAAATCACGAAGTCCAATATTCGGATATATTGAGTCAAAATAATTTCTTAACCCGTTGCGTAAAATAGCATTTGGGTTCCCCGCAATATATGCGTCAAAGTAAACACATCGTAACTTATGGGTTTCCCAATGTGATATCCCCCATCTTTCAAACGAAAGTCTCTTATAAACCAAGACATTCTTAGAACGTTCTTCGAATGTCTTACAAACTGATCTCGCCTTAAATAGTTGTGCCGAGGAATTCTGGCCGACTCTAGACAAGATTTCATCAATCATGTCTCCGGGTAGGTCTCTTAAAATATTGGGTTGTCTATCCATTTTGTGTTTTTAAACTGTAAAATAGACAAGAGTTAGATTCATAAAAAAATACTTATTAATACAAGCAATTTTTACATATATCATAAAGCATAAGCACACTATATTACATATATTACACCACACGAATACAACTATCTTATTCCGACTCGCTCGTTTCTTCTTCTTCGGTTTTGGTTCGTTTTGCCAAGTTTCTAGGGATATATGATGTTCCCCTAATACGAGCTGTCGTTGTCCACATTGGTTTAGAAAAACCTGGTGGTTTAGAGGTTCCCGGGTCATTGTTACAACTTAAGGACTTCGGGGGTTGACGATACATATAAAGTTCATCGGGGTTGGAATTAGATTTCTCTATTTTTATGCCCTTTCCCTTATTATTTTCTTTTGCCTTTTTAAATTCAGTTGGGGTAATTTCTATAACATCATCGGAATTCTCGTCCGAATCCGATTCATCGGAGAATTGGTAATCCTCCCAATATTTTGCTTCCTTGGCGGAAACACCATTGACCATAATTAACTTTGGTCGGTTGGTTGAGGATTTTCTTTTACTTAACCGTTTTATTATTTCCCCCACCGGTTCCGATTCTTCTTCCGGTTCCGATTCTTCTTCCGGTTCCGATTCTTCTTCCGGTTCCGACTCTTCTTCCGGTTCCTCTTCGGGAACTTGTGAATCAGTCCATGAATCATTCCAATTTACATTTGACTCTTCATTATTATTAAGTGAGTCAATGGGACTTGTTCTAGAGGTAGACATCTATCACATAATATCAAACACGTTAAGAGATTAATATATCACATAATATTCATATGTTAAAAATATATAGTTTCCAACAAAAATGTTAAGCAATCATTTTTAAAGAAAACACGGTCGAAGTCCAGACTCACTAATGCATCCTAACAAACTCGATAAGACACACTAATGCAAATTTTCTGGTTCTCTAAGACCAACGCTCGGATACCAACTGAAATGTCCCGTTCTTATTGATTAAAAACGTTCCATATTAATTGATTTCGTTGCGAGGTTTTGACCTCTATATGAGACGTTTTTCAAAGACTGCATTCATTTTTAAACAAACCATAACCTTTATTTCATCAATAAAGGTTTAAAAAGCTTTACGTAGATTATCAAATAATGATAATCTAAAATATCCTGTTTACACACGACCATTACATAATGGTTTACAATACAAATATGTTACAACAAAATAAGTTTCTTGAATGCAGTTTTTACACAATATCATACAAGCATGGCCTCCAAATCTTGTCCTTATTTAAGTATGCGAAAGCGGAAGCTCTTAATAATCACCTGAGAATAAACATGCTTAAAACGTCAACAAAAATGTTGGTGAGTTATAGGTTTAACCTATATATATCAAATCGTAACAATAGACCACAAGATTTCATATTTCAATACACATCCCATACATAGAGATAAAAATCATTCATATGGTGAACACCTGGTAACCGACAATAACAAGATGCATATATAAGAATATCCCCATCATTCCGGGACACCCTTCAGATATGATATAAATTTCGAAGTACTAAAGCATCCGGTACTTTGGATGGGGTTTGTTAGGCCCAATAGATCTATCTTTAGGATTCGCGTCAATTAGGGTGTCTGTTCCCTAATTCTTAGATTACCAGACTTAATAAAAAGGGGCATATTCGATTTCGATAATTCAACCATAGAATGTAGTTTCACGTACTTGTGTCTATTTTGTAAATCATTTATAAAACCTGCATGTATTCTCATCCCAAAAATATTAGATTTTAAAAGTGGGACTATAACTCACTTTCACAGATTTTTACTTCGTCGGGAAGTAAGACTTGGCCACTGGTTGATTCACGAACCTATAACAATATATACATATATATCAAAGTATGTTCAAAATATATTTACAACACTTTTAATATATTTTGATGTTTTAAGTTTATTAAGTCAGCTGTCCTCGTTAGTAACCTACAACTAGTTGTCCACAGTTAGATGTACAGAAATAAATCGATAAATATTATCTTGAATCAATCCACGACCCAGTGTATACGTATCTCAGTATTGATCACAACTCAAACTATATATATTTTGGAATCAACCTCAACCCTGTATAGCTAACTCCAACATTCACATATAGAGTGTCTATGGTTGTTCCGAAATATATATAGATGTGTCGACATGATAGGTCGAAACATTGTATACGTGTCTATGGTATCTCAAGATTACATAATATATAATACAAGTTGATTAAGTTATGGTTGGAATAGATTTGTTACCAATTTTCACGTAGCTAAAATGAGAAAAATTATCCAATCTTGTTTTACCCATAACTTCTTCATTTTAAATCCGTTTTGAGTGAATCAAATTGCTATGGTTTCATATTGAACTCTATTTTATGAATCTAAACAAAAAAAATATAGGTTTCTAGTCGGAAAAATAAGTTACAAGTCGTTTTTGTAAAGGTAGTCATTTCAGTCGAAAGAACGACGTCTAGATGACCATTTTAGAAAACATACTTCCACTTTGAGTTTAACCATAATTTTTGGATATAGTTTCATGTTCATAATAAAAATCATTTTCTCAGAATAACAACTTTTAAATCAAAGTTTATCATAGTTTTTAATTAACTAACCCAAAACAGCCCGCGGTGTTACTACGACGGCGTAAATCCGGTTTTACGGTGTTTTTCGTGTTTCCAGGTTTTAAATCATTAAGTTAGCATATCATATAGATATAGAACATGTGTTTAGTTGATTTTAAAAGTCAAGTTAGAAGGATTAACTTTTGTTTGCGAACAAGTTTAGAATTAACTAAACTATGTTCTAGTGATTACAAGTTTAAACCTTCGAATAAGATAGCTTTATATGTATGAATCGAATGATGTTATGAACATCATTACTACCTTAAGTTCCTTGGATGAACCTACTGGAAAAGAGAAAAATGGATCTAGCTTCAATGGATCCTTGGATGGCTCAAAGTTCTTGAAGCAAAATCATGACACGAAAACAAGTTCAAGTAAGATCATCACTTGAAATAAGATTGTTATAGTTATAGAAATTGAACCAAAGTTTGAATATGATTATTACCTTGTATTAGAATGATAACCTACTGTAAGAAACAAAGATTTCTTGAGGTTGGATGATCACCTTACAAGATTGGAAGTGAGCTAGCAAACTTGAAAGTATTCTTGATTTTATGAAACTAGAACTTTTGGAATTTATGAAGAACACTTAGAACTTGAAGATAGAACTTGAGAGAGTTCAATTAGATGAAGAAAATTGAAGAATGAAAGTGTTTGTAGGTGTTTTTGGTCGTTGGTGTATGGATTAGATATAAAGGATATGTAATTTTGTTTTCATGTAAATAAGTCATGAATGATTACTCATATTTTTGTAATCTTATGAGATATTTCATGCTAGTTGCCAAATGATGGTTCCCACATGTGTTAGGTGACTCACATGGGCTGCTAAGAGCTGATCATTGGAGTGTATATACCAATAGTACATACATCTAAAAGCTGTGTATTGTACGAGTACGAATACGGGTGCATACGAGTAGAATTGTTGATGAAACTGAACGAGAATGTAATTGTAAGCATTTTTGTTAAGTAGAAGTATTTTGATAAGTGTATTGAAGTCTTTCAAAAGTGTATAAATACATATTAAAACACTACATGTATATACATTTTAACTGAGTCGTTAAGTCATCGTTAGTCGTTACATGTAAGTGTTGTTTTGAAACCTTTAGGTTAACGATCTTGTTAAATGTTGTTAACCCAATGTTTATAATAACAAAAGAGATTTTAAATTATTATATTATCATGATATTATGATGTACGAATATCTCTTAATATGATATATATACATTAAATGTCGTTACAACGATAAACGTTACATATATGTCTCGTTTCAAAATCATTAAGTTAGTAGTCTTGTTTTTACATATGTAGTTCATTGTTAATATAATTAATGATATGTTTACTTATCATAATATCATGTTAACTATATATATAACCATATATATGTCATCATATAGTTTTTTTTTACAAGTTTTAACGTTCGTGAATCACCGGTCAACATGGGTGGTCAATTGTCTATATGAAACCTATTTCAATTAATCAAGTCTTAACAAGTTTGATTGCTTAACATGTTGGAAACATTTAATCATGTAAACATCAATCTCAATTAATATATATAAACATGGAAAAGTTCGGGTCACTACAGCTCATTTCCATACGTATGGTGTAAAATGAATTGGTAGCTTACTGAAAGTCTTCATGCATGCACTACAACTATAAAAGGCAACAAATGGAGCTTCATTATATTCATCCCATCTCATAGATCCAATACTTGAAAGAGTTTAATTGTGACGACCCGGAAATTTCTGACCAAATTTAAACTTAATCTTTAAATGAATTAATGTTTCCGACACGATAAGCAAAGTCTGTTTAGTTGAAATTCCAAAAAATTTGGAACTGCGTTCATGTAACCTTCGACTTTTCCGGACGATTCACGAACCACTATTTGTAAATAAGATATGTATATAAATATATGTATATATTTGAGATTGATATTTACATATATATAAATGTTTCCAACATGTTAAGAAATCAAACTTGTTAAGACTTGATTAATTGAAACAGATTTTATGTAAACGTTTGACCACCCAGTTTATCCGACGATTCACGAACGTTAAAACTTGTAAAAACGACATGATGATATATATATATGAACATATGCATATATTTAACATGATACAATGATAAGTAAGTATCTCATTAAGCATATTAACAATGAGTTATATACATAAAATGAGACTACTAACTGAAGGGTTTCGAAACAATATATATATATGTAACGATTAATGACGAAATAGCGACTTAATTAAAATGTATATATATGTAATGTATTAAGAAGTATTAATACACATTTGAAAGACTTAAAGACATGTATCAAAATACTTATACTTAACAAAGATAGTTATAATCATATTCCCATTCGTTTTCATCAAGATTTTTACTCGTATTCATACGGTATTTTCACCCGTATAATACCCAGCTTCTAGATGTATGTACTATTGGTATATACACTCAAATGATCAGCTCTTAGCAGCCCTCAATTAGTCAACAAACATGTGGAACCAACTTTTAGACAACTAGCATGACTTATGAGCAAGAAAATAAAACAAGAACTCCTTTAACCTCACTCACCACTCACCATTCACTTCATTTTATTTCTAATTTTCTTTCTAATTCTCTCTCAAAACACACACACACACACCCTCAAGAACGAAATTTTCAGTAAACTAATCATCATCTTCATCAAAAACTACTTCAAGAATCAAGTTATAATTATCATAGGAAGAACACTTCAAGAACACTTCAAAAATCCTTTCAAGTTTGCAAGATTACTTTCAATCTTTCTAGTCCATTTCAAGTAATCATCTAAGATCAAGAAACTCTTATTATTTATAGTAGGTTATCATTCTAAATCAAGGTAATATTCATATTCAAGCTTTGATTCGATTTCTATAAATATAACTATCTTTAATCAAGTAGTAATCTTACTTGAACTTGTTTTCATTCCATGATTCTACTTCAAGAACTTCCAAGCCATCAAAGATCCTTTGAAGCTCAAGATTAATTCTTGTCATTTACAGTAAGTTTACCTACTAAACTTGAGGTAGTAACGATGTTCATAGCCTTGCTCGATTCTTACATATATAACTATCTTATTCGAAGAAAATAACTTGTAATCACTATAACATAGTTTAGTTAATTCTAAATTTGTTCGCAAACAAACTTAATCCTTATAACTTGACTTTAAAAACAACTTCACACATGTACTATATCTATATGATATGCTAACATAAGGATTTAAAACTTGAAAACACGAAGAACACCGTAAAACTGGACATACGCCGTCATAGTAAAATCGGGGGCTGTTTCGGGTTGGATAATTAAAAACTATCTTAAACTTTGAATTTAAAGTTGGTTTTCTGAGAAAATGTTATTTCATATGAACATAATAATATATCTAAAAATGGTGGTTAAACTCAAAGTAGAAACATGTTTTTTTTTTCAAAATGGTCATCAAGGTGTCGTTCTTTCGACAAATATGACTACTCTTTATAAATAGACTTGTAACCTGTAACTCCGACTATAAACCACCACTTTTTCAGTTTAGTTCTATAAATTAGAGTTCATTACAAAACCATATCAATTTGATTCACTCAAAACCGATTTGTAACGAAGAAGTTATGGGCAAAACAATATTGGTTAAAAATGGCTAAAATGACTACGGGATTGTTTTTATAAAATATATACTAACCATATCCTAGCTAACTTTTTATGTATTATACATGTATTTATACATGTCTTGGATATTTTCCTTGTACTTTACTAGTCTTGGTTAATCTTGAGACAATATACAATACGTTAGATAAATCGTAAGACACATGTACACAATACGTCGAGATTACTTCAAAGACAATAGTTGTACAATGGGTCGTGATTGAGTCTTAGACAATACATATACAATACGTCAGATAAATCGTAAAACACATGTACACAATACGTCGAGATTACTTTAAAGACAATAGTTGTACAATGGGTCGTGATTGAGTCTTAGACAATACATATACAATACGTCAGATAAATCGTAAGACACATGTACACAATACGTCGAGATTACTTCAAAGACAATAGTTGTACAATGGGTCGTGATTGAGTCTTAGACAATACGTTTTGATTAAATTCCAGGGTGATATATATTGATATTTTGGACTATATATATGGACTACTAACATTGGACTGCTAAAATTGGACTACTAACGTTGGACTGCTAACTTGACAACTTAAATCATCAACACGTAAATAAAAAATATGATGTGAATATATTTCTATCATACTTTGATATATATGTATATAATTGTTATAGGTTCGTGAATCGATCCGTGGCCAAGTCTGATTTTCAACGCATTGAAAATCTGTGCAAGTGAGTTTATAGATCCCTTTTTAAATGCTTTAAATATTTTTGGGCTGAGAATACATGTACTTTATTTATACGTAATGGACACAAGTACATACTTAATTCTACACTGAGTTTAAACCGAAAATCCCTTAGCTTTGGTAACTAGTAACTGCCGGTTATAAGAACTGGTGGGTGCGAGTAGTTGTATATGGATTCATAGGGCTTGACATCCCCGTCCGTTCCAGGTATAGAGACCCTAGCCTGAACTATAAAGCGGACGTATGTTATTTGAGTATAGTACATGTTGGTTTGCGTGTATTGTACATGTTGGTTGCATGTATATTAAAACAGGGGTACTTATTATATATACGTTAAGTTTAGTTACCAGGGTGCTCAATTTCGTAGAATATTTTGATAAACGATTTGTATGAAACAACTGAAATCTTGTGGTCCACCTTTATATACAGATTATGCGCAATATTAAAACTATGAACTCACCAACCTTTGTGTTGACACTTTTAGCATGTTTATTCTCAGGTCCCTAGAAGTCTTCCACTGTTTGCTTATACGATATACACGTTATGTGCATGGAGTCATACATGCTTTATTCGAGAAAACTTTGCATTCACAAAATCATCACCATGTATCTCATTTTGACTACATTGTCAACGAATGTATTATTGTAAACTATTATTTACGGTGATTGTCTATATGTAGAAATCATCAGATGTCAGAAACCTTGGATTTAGATATTCTTTTATGGTGTGCCTTTTCTAAAGAATGCAATGTTTACAAAACATATCATCTAGAGGTCAATACCTCGTAATGAAATCGATGAATGATGTATTGCGTCTAAAGGGATTTGGACGGGTCACCACAGTTGGTATCAGAGCGTTGGTCTTAGCGAACCAGGTCTTGCATTAGTGTGTCTAACTGATAGTTGTTATGATGCATTAGTAAGTCTGGACTTCGACCGTGTCTGCATGTCAAAAAGTTTTGCTTATCATTTCTTGTCGAAAATAACCTATTTATCATTCTTAAGTCTAGACACGTCTTACTGCATTTATTGCATAGATAGTGTATTGATAAATTCATATCTTAGCATATCTGATACTGTAACCTTTGTCTGACAGCTTCCGAAAATTCCTCCGTAATTTGCGGGATCCTTTGTACTCTATATAGGTATTCTATGCAACGATTACGTCATATATACTATTCTAAATCTTATTCATCCGTTCATTCCGACCGCCCATCATCCCGGAGTAATAGAAGAAGTCAATGAACTTCGCGATCAAGTAATCAATCTGGAGAATATGGTGCACAACTTACAAGCACCAGCAACACCACCGGCATCACCAGTACCCCCATCAACAGCACATGTATCACCAGTAGTCTCACCATCATCAGCAACACATGCAGTACAATAAGCTCCACAAGTTCCATAACCACCGTAGATATCAACACATCAATCACCAATAAGAATATTATACTATCGAGTTATGAAATATTAACTCATTCTTTCCAAAGAATTATATATATATATATATATATATATATATATATATATATATATATATATATATATATATATATATATATATATATATATATATATATATATATATATATATATATATATATATATATATATATATATATATTATATGAATTTTGAAACCATATTATGTCTTTTCATACTAATCTGATACGTGTGTATCTTCAAGGGTAAATACTACTCGATTAATTCACATTACTAAAATGTCATGATATACATCCTTCGTTAACAACCTAAATCTCTGCATCACCTCAAAGAATTCTATCCCCCAATAAACCAAGTGTATTATTCAATTATAAGTTTGATTTTACACTTTCATTTTAGATGTACCTGAAACTTTTTAGAAAATATCATTCGTACCTTACGAAGTTCACAAGAATTCCATGAACACCAACATCTTCCATCGAGAAATATTTAAGTTCACAATTAATATGTTACACTGTACACTCTTCAATTATTCGATATTCATTATCTATACTCACTACTTTCACAACGATATACATTCTTCCATAGAAATCAGAACAACCATTTTCATTCAGATTCAATTACATATTCTGATTTTGACAGATCAGAATCCAAGACATAACAGATGACATCACTATTAGATTCTTACACCTTTCAAAACCATACTTTGAATTCAAAACTGTACTAGAACATCACTTGTGATGACCCGGAAATTTCTGACTAAATTTAAACTTAATCTTTGTATGATTAACATTTCCGACACGATAAGCAAAGTCTGTAAAACTGAATCTCAAAATTTTTGAACTATTCAAATACCTTTCGGTTGTTCTCAACGATTCGCGAACCATTATATGTAAATAGATACATATATATATACTATAACTTGAAAACGTAACAAAGTTTTAATTGCATGATACCGTACATTAAACTTATTGGTTTATATATCTATTTGAATATATATGATTTCAAGTTATTTAGTAAACGATAATAACATTCGATTATTGATTGATTGATATTTAGATAAGTTAACTAAAACGTTTAAGATGAACCAGTAAAACACTAATTTGCTACAGTATTTTCAAATTGCTACAGTACCCAAAATGCTACAGTGTTTTCGAAAATCGCTATTTGCTACAGTAAAAATTGACTTTGCTACAGTAACTTTGCTACAGTAAAGCACTATTTCAAAATGAAAATGTATATATTATATATTTTATATATATATATATATATATATATATATATATATATATATATATATTAACAAATAGCGAGATGATGATTTATAGAAGTAAATGACCAAAACACTCAAATGTATAAGTTATACCTCGAGTGGTATAGTTTATGGATAATTTAAGGCTATATTTTGACAAAGGTACGTGACACGAAACATAAAATGAAAGTTTTCTAAATGTACGAAAGGACATTCGAAAAACCGGAACCGGGACATAAGTCGAGTGACGACGTACGACACATCGGAACAAAAATTACAAGTCAACTATGCACGTGAATTTAATATAATATATAATTAATTATATAAATTATATATATTATATATTAATATTTATATTATGTCGACAAAGATAAAAACAAACGAACCAGGCTGGTGACAGTTGGCCATGCGATCGCATGGCCATATGCCCATGAAACCATGCGATCGCATGGTGGGTGATGGTGGCTCAAATCTATAAATTCGCCCGATTCCGTTTCAGTTCTTCATTTTCTTTTATATTATTATTATTATTATTTATTTTATTATTATTATTATTATTATTATTATTATTATTATTATTATTATTATTATTATTATTATTATTATTATTATTATTATTAATATTAAGATTATTATTATTAATCTTATTATTAATAGTATTAGTATTATTATTTTTACGATACAAAAATAATAATATACATAAAATATTACGACGGAATGATGTCCAAATGATTTCAAAATATGTTTTCGAGCGGGAAAGAGCTAAGGAAATTATGGGTTATTGCCAAGGAGGTTATGGGTAATGTTCGGGGGTATTTTTGTGAATCAAACCTCGTGTTTATCATCTCCGATGCGTCTACGTGCTTTCCTGCAATATTGTATATCAATATTAAACAGTGAGTTTCATATGATCCCTTTTTTTACATATATTTTTGGGCTGAGAATACATGCGCTATTTTATAAACTGTTTTACTAAATGGATACAAATACTAAAACTGATTTTGTGTGAGTTTCATTTGATCCCTTTTTACATATATTTTTGGGCTGAGAATACATGCGCTGTTTTATAAACTGTTTTACGAAATGGACACAAGTATATACTAAATTCTACACTGAGTTTAAACCGAAAATCCCTTAGCTTTGGTAACTAGTAACTGCCGGTTATAAGAACTGGTGGGCTCGAATAGTTGTATATGGATCCATAGGGTTTGACATCCCCGTTTGTTCCAGGTATAGAAAGAAACTCTAGCCTGAACTATAAAACAGACGTATGCTATTTGAAGTTAGTACACGTTGGATTGCGTGTATTGTACATGTTGGTTGCATGTTAAACGAGGGGTACTTATTATAAACGTTAAGGCTTGGTTACCAGGGTGCTCAACTTTGTAGAACCGATTGATAAACGTTTCGAATGAAACAACTGAAATCTTGTGGTCCACCTTTTATGTAAAACCTATTGATAAACGTTTTGAATGAAACAACTGAACTTTTGTAATCCACATTGATATACGGATTATGTGTAATATTAAAACTATGAACTCGCCAACCTTTGTGTTGACACTTGAAGCATGTTTATTCTCAGGTTTCTAGAAGTCTTCCGCTGTTTGTTTATACGTGGTACAAGTTATGTGCTTGGAGTCATACATGCTGTATACAAGAAACTTGCATTCACCAAACCATTACCATGT
This sequence comes from Rutidosis leptorrhynchoides, assembly GCF_046630445.1. Taxonomy (NCBI): domain Eukaryota; kingdom Viridiplantae; phylum Streptophyta; class Magnoliopsida; order Asterales; family Asteraceae; genus Rutidosis; species Rutidosis leptorrhynchoides. Next base: position 545,218,800 of record NC_092334.1, read on the forward strand.
ACCTTATTTTGACTGTATTGTCAACAGATGTATTATTATAAACCATTTAAATGGTGATTGTCTATACGTAGAAATCATCAGATGTTAAAAACCTGGAATTTATATATTCATTTATGAAATACCTTTTCAAACGAATGCAATGTTACAAAACGTATCACATAGAGGTCAAAACCTCGCGATGAAACCGGTGAATAACGTGCTGCGTCAAAAGGGATTTTGACCGGTCGTTACACCACTCTTATTCATAAAACCCAGAAATATATTCAAAATCCTAAATGAATTCATCTTAAACATCACATGTATATCAACGATTACAACCTACGTTCAAACCCTTCATGATTTTTTTTAAAAACACCTCAACTATTGAACAAACGAGAAGATGAACCAACCACACAATATCGATAGAAGGAAAGAGTTATACTTATAGTCATACACCTGGAAAGCTCTCAAAACCTAAGTAAGACTTTAACACGTATCCGTAATAAATCCTTCGGCATTATTATTACTGAAAATAACTTTGCAATTCCTTTTCAAGTATACAGTTTTGTCACACCTTCAGCAAGTCAACTTCGACTTTTCATTCGGACAAGCCTTAATTAAACCTTGACATATATGATTGTCTTTATATCGTTGTTACCGGGGAACCTTTTATGATCCACCGTATTAGCGGTAAACGTTGAAATGGCCCGTCCAAATCCATATGGACGAATACAATAACATTTGGTCCCATTGCGAGGTATTGACCTCTATATGATACGTTTTACAAACATTGCATTCGTTTTTAAAAGACAACTTTCATTACAACGATAGTTGACAAATATGCATACCATTTCACAATATATCCAAATTATAAATGACTTAATCTGTCATTTATTAAATAATAATCTCTTTGAACTCAACGACTCGAATGCCACGTCTTTTGAAATATGTCATGAATGACTCCAAGTAATATCTTTAAATTGGGAAAATGCACAGCGGAAGATTTCTTTCATACCTGAGAATAAACATGCTTAAAAGTGTCAACCAAAAGGTTGGTGAGTTCATTAGTTTATCATAAACAATCATTTCCATCATTTTAATAGACCACAAGATTTTCATTTTCAATATCATTTCCATAATCATTATACAGGCATTTCGCAATCTGCATAAAGATAAAATCATTCATATGGTGAACACTTGGTAACCGAACTAACAGGATGCATATAGAATATCCCCCGCATACATGCATTTCGCAATCTGCATGCTATATACCGGCCATCGCAATCAGTATATATCAATCGAAGTACTAAAGCATTCGTAACCCTATATTTAGGATTCGCATCAATTAGGGGCCATTTCCCTAATTCTTAGGCTACCAAGCTAACAGGGGCGATATTCGTTGTTCATAATCCAACCTTAGAATATAGTTTTAAGTACTTGTGTTCATTTCGTAAAACAATTATAAAAACAGTGCATGTATTCTCAGCCCAAAAATATATAAAAAGGGAGTAATGAAACTCAAGATCCAATATTTTGTAGTAAAAATATTCACATGACGAAACTGAATAATGCAGGGTTGGCCTCGGATTCACGAACCTATATCAATTGTATATCTATTAAAACATATAATGGAAATCACATAATTTCCTTTATTAATTATATATTATTTATGTGTTTGTAGTTTATATAATTTATATTAAATTCCATTTAAAAATATATACTTATATTATATCTTAAAGTATATGTTATATATATTTATTTTATATATATTTAAAATGATTAAAATCTATACATTTAGTTATATTAATATATACATATATATATTTAGTATTATATTAAAAATATCTAATTTGTTGTATGTAAGTATTTATATAAGAAATGTTAATATGTCTTATATATAGTTATATGGAATATTAATATGATTGTAGTATATGTAATAAGTAGGTTTTATGTACCAAATATTTATTTGTTAAAAATGATAGTTTTGATATTAATGATTTACTAATAATAGTCCTACTAATAATAACTTTATTAATAACGATAATACTAATAATAAAAATGATAATGATAATAATGATAATACATATGTTAATAATGATTCTAATAATACTAATAAGTACATAATGATACTAATACTAATATAAATAATAATAATAATAATAATAATAATAATAGTTTGTGTTATTTTGATAATAATACTAATCCTAATCATAATAATAGTAATAATACATATATTAGTAATAATAGTAATGATAAAAATTATAATTTTAGTAACAATAACAATAATAATAATAATAATAATAATTTTGGTAATGAAATCTACCTTCCAAAGCTTTTCTAAAAAAATATGTCCCGAACAGGGTTCGAACCCGAGACCTCTCGCTCACCCGCAAACACACTTAACCATTCTGCCATCCTTGTTTTTCTGATTATATTACAACCTAAATATATATATCTAGTACTTGTTTCAACTAGTTCATCATCTTCTTCACTCTAATTAAAATCAAACCGAGGCGAATTAACAACAACAATCGAAAAGGTTTTGAACTTAGGACTTGTAAACGACATTTAAACTAGAAAATGATGTTATTAAATAACAAAAAAAAAAAAATTTTTAAAAAAAAAGTGGGAAGACCCCTGCTGCTGTTCGAAAATGTAAGGAAAAAAAAGAAAAATGTTTTTCGATTTTAAGCTCGTTTTAGAACACGCTTTCTTCACGAAATAATTTGAAAATCATATATATAAACTATTGGAATAGTCAATTGAACTTAAAATATCAAAACAAGCTCTAACTTCTCGATGAACAAATTGGTTGACTTTTGACAAAATAACTTTGACTCGCAAATTCGAATTCGTTATTAAGAATTGGAACTTGAGATTTTACAGGAAGTTTAAGTAAAAGATTCCTAACAACTCTGCATTTTTAGTTTTTGAAATTTGTTTCGAATTCAAGTTTTTGTATTTCACTTTCAAGAACACACGAACTCAAAAATTGATTTTGAATTTAAGACTGTTATAGATTATGATTACAACATGAATTGTGTTGCAAATCATTCCTATAATCTTTATGGATCATCAAATTAACTGGAAACATCAAAACAAACTCGAATTTGATTCAAGAACACTTAGTTGACTTTTAAAACCCAAAACTTTGACTCTCAAATTAGAGATTAATAGAAAGAATTGAGGATTGAAAACTTACAGATAGTTTAGATAGATGATTCCTAACAAGACTGTATTATTACATTTTCAAAATTCATTCGAAATCAAAATATGGTTAAAAAGATGAAGAACAGAGGTGTCGAGCTTTATTTCATGAATTTTGTTGGTTTGGTTCTTTCTCAAAATGCAGGTGTCTATAAAATGAAAGAATTTTGTATTGTACTGATAAATTAGATATTGACATCTAACAGATTGGAGACAAGATCAAAAATTAAATACAGTGGGATAGAGATGTGAAACTGTATATGATTCTATATATTAACTTAATTTTAGTAATTAATTTTAATAATTATAATACTATTAAATAATTAGTAATAATAATAATAGAATTAATAATAAGGATATTTAATAATAATATGAAAATAATACTAGTAATAATAATAATCATATTAATAACTAAAAATCATAATTACAAAAATGATAATATTAATAATAACAATATAAATGATAGCTTTTGTAATAATACTTATACTACTAATGATAATAAATAATATTATTAACAATGATAATTATAATTATTAATAAAAATGTAAATAATGAAATTTTTAATAATAATAATAACTAATGACATTTACATTACAACTAAATTATACTTTTAATTACTTTTATTTATTCTTATTATAATATTTATAAAAAAAAATCTTTATTTTGAGAATCATAACCTTACAATTATAATCATAATAATAATATTAATAATACTAATATTAATATTAATAGTAATACTAAAAGTAATAATAATAATAATAATATTACAACAACTATGTCTTAATTTGTAATTAAATATATTAATAGCACATATTATTAGTTATGTAATATTTAGATATTATATAATGTATATATAATAACATATATTGAATATTCAATATTATACATTTTAATATATTACCCTATACGTATAATCATCAATTAAGTATAGAAATCATATATTTATATATATATGCATACATATTTATTTACATCCATTGTTGGTGAATCGTCGGGAATCGTCGGGAATCGTCGGGAATCGTCAAAGGGTATTTTAATATATGAAAATGGTTCAAAATTTTTGAGACTCAACATAACAGACTTTGCTTATCATGTCGGAACATTAAATCATTTAAAGATAAAGTTTAAATTTGGTCGGAAATTTTCGGGTCGTCACAGTACCTACCCGTTAAAGAAATTTCGTCCCGAAATTTGGCGAAGGAAAGTTTGATGATGGAAGTAAGATTATTCTTGTATCAAGAACTATAATATAACTTGAATTCTCACCATGAATTCGATTGTTCATAATCATTATCAAGGAAATAGATTAATGGAGTATTTTGAATACCTTTAATGAGTCGAGTTCCGTTTACGAATAGTATGAGTTCAATAAATATAGAGTTTTTCATCTTTGCAAAAATATGGATAGAACAATTCGATTACGCGAAGATTATGAATGAAGCTATCATAAAAGATGGAATTGAGAAAAATAAAGTTTCGTCTTAAATTTTGACGTAGTCACAGTTGATTTCCGGATTTCAAGAAATGTAAAGAAAATCTTCGAAATCTCTATGAGATTTGATTTTTTGGGATTTAAGGAAATTAGGATCTTCTTTAATTAAATACGGTAATTTGTCTCGATTGCTCTGTCTGATATTTCCACTATAAATCGACCTCTTCCGTCTCATTATTTTTACCATCTCTAGTTTCTTGCCCCAATTCATACATTCAAAAGATTGTGAAAATGCTCAATTCAGTTCTGGTTCTTGACCTGATATTGATGTTCGCCACCATCCTCCTTCTCTTCCAGCTTCCTCCGGAGGAATCTGTTTATTTCTACTATGCTCTAGGGATTATTGTATTTATCATTCTCCCGTGTCTTTATATTGCTATACGCATTGATATACACGGTTTGTAATTTCTAATTTGTTATCGGGCTTTATATTTTCTTTTATATTTCGGAGCTCCATGCTTTTGTTTTCTCTTCTCAACTTTAAGCAAACAATCAAGATGTCTTGATTAAGTAGGTACGAAATTTTGAATGAACATTACTAATGTTTTAAGCAGAAAGGAATTATAATAGCACGATTTAATTTGGTAAAATACCGGTATTACGGAAAAGATAGAACTATCAAGAAAATATGTTCTTGATATTTTTAGAGGTTAAATAGAATGAAAGAATCGTGTAACATGGCACATGATGACGGTATAATCTGTGAATCATCACGTTCCATTAGAAACTCAGCATGACTTACTGTAATATAATCATGTTGATCAGGTGTCATTATATTATACTAACTCATGCTTCAGTTCCCAACATTACTTCAAAAACATTCATAATTTAAACTCGAAGCATATAGAAATTTAGAAACTAAAACAGTTTCCTTTATGATGTAACACGGATAGCACGAAGAGATAAATAATTTTGGACAAGAATAATTATGAAAATATCCTCAGAAATATCGAGGATATTTATGATGATATTTTCTGGAATTTCTAAGATCGAAGGTTGATGAGGAAAAATTCTTCCGTAAGAATATAGAATAAGTAAGGAGCAAGATATTCGCTAAAGATTTCATCGGATACAGAATCATCTGAATTCTTTATGTACAAGTTTAGTCCATGTGATTTATTCATAATCTCCTTCATAGTTTTGCATAATCTGCTTTCCAGTATTAATTTTTTCTGTTGAGCGTTTCCAACACTCTATTCTTTATTATCAACTTTTGACTATTAAGGTCGTTTATAGTTTTTGCTGCTTCATTAGTATTTTCAAACTCAAAGAAAAAATTCGCAGGTTGGGGTGCTTTTCAGAATTCCAGAATTGGAGTGCGTAATTCCAGGAGATAGATGTTATATGTAAGTATATAATTGTTGGCGTAGAAACGTTAAGAAATTCGAAATAATGATAGATGCTTCCCGATATATAGTTTGACAATTATTGTTACAAGACGATGATGAGTACATGATAAGATTTCAATGAATAATGATAGTGATATTTCGGAGAGATTCAAGTTGTAAAGTAACGGAGTCGCTGGTACGTTTACCGCTAATATGGTGGAACATAAAAGGTTCCCCGGTAACAATGATAGAAAGTCAATCGTATATATCAAGGTTTAATTAAGGCTTGTCCGAATGAAAAGTCGAAGTTGACTTGCTGAAGGTGTGACAAAATTGGATACTTGAAAAGGAATTGCAAAGATATTTTTCAGTAATAATAATGCCGAAAGATTTATCACCGATACGTGTTAGAATCTTACTTAGGTTTTGAGAGCTTTCCAGGTGTATAACTATAAGTATAACTCTTTCCTTCTGTCGATAATGTGTGGTTGGTTCATCTTCTCGATTGATTGAGGTGTTTTAATAATCATGAAGGGTTTGATCATAGGTGATAATCGTCAAGATACAAATGATTGTTTAGAATGGTATCAAGTGGCAGACTTGAAGAAATGTTTAGTTTCATATATTATAATCAATATTTTTATACCTTTTATTTGTCCAATGTTAGTAGTCCACAGTTAGTAGTCCAAATATAGTCCAATAATACATATATAGTTTAATATATAATCTTTGAATTTAATTAAGACGTATTGTATTGCCTAGGACTCAATCTCGACCCATTGTACAGCTATTGTCTTTGAAGTAATCTCGACGTATTGTGTACATGTGCCTTATGATTTATTCGACATATTGTATATATATTGTCTAAGATTCAATCACGACCCATTATACAACTATTGTCTTTGAAGTAATCTTGACGTATTGTGTACATGTGTCTTATGATTGATCTGACATATTGTATATATATTGTCTAAGATTCAATCATGACCCATTGTACAACTATTGTCTTTGAAGTAATCTCGAGGTATTGTGTACATGTGTCTTATGATTGATCTGACATATTTAAAGTGCGTAAAATAAATAACAGTATTTAAATGACGATAAATAAAATTGCGAGTATTAAAATTGCGATAATTAAAATGACAATAAATAAAATGTAATAAGGAAATAGTTAGCGAGGATATTGTTAGCGTGGATTCTTAACAAAATTTCACATAGTTAATTAGTTTGTTTCTAACAAATTTTATTTTGTTCAATGTTTTCTTCATTATGCCACTTGCTGGATTCTGATATGTCAAAATCCAAATATGAAATTAAATGAAAATGGTTATTCTGCGGTGAACGGATACGTATATCTGTGGTTGCAAAGCGTATAGTCAATGCCGGTTGAATCGGATTTTGAAGAATGTATAGTGAAATTTAAATATTTCTCGGGTATTACCTACCCGTTAAAATATTCTTATCATTAATAATTTGTACAAAGAATATTTGATGAAAAAAAAGATAAATGATTATAGAACGATAGGTAGAACGAAGATTATGTTCGAGGTACAGATTATGATATTGAGGCATGTGATGTTGAGGTTCGTGTTGATGGTGGTACAGGTGCTGTTGATGCTGGGGGTATTGATGATGCCGGTGGTGTTGCTGGTGCTTGTAAATTGTGCACTATGTTCTCCAGATTGATTACTCGATCGCGAAGTTCATTGACTTCTTCTATTATTCCGGGATGATGGGCGGTCGGAATGAGCGGATGAATAAGGTTTAAGATAGTAGATATTACGTAATCGTTGCGAGCTATCCAGGAAATGAGGGTAAAGATGGTATTTCGGACAGGCTCGCCGGTAAGTGCTTCAGGTTCTTCGCCAAAAGGGAAATTCAGTGGATGGAAGGGATCGCCTTCTTCTTGTCTCCATTGATTGGGTCGGCTACGAACCCATCCTCAATTCATCCAGAATTGATGATGGCTGATTGGTTGATCCATTCCGGTTACACTGCTTTCGGAGCTCAGGTAGAAATCCATGTTGGAATAGCTGTCAAACTCTTAGGAATTTGAACTAGTAGCGGAATTCATCTTACACGGTTAGATAGAGGATTTTTGATATGAAATGAATTTTAGATACCGGATGATATTCTATTTGTATAGAATACCTATATAAGGTACAAAGGATGCCGCAATTTACAGAGGAACTTTCGGAAGCTGTCAGACAAAGTTTATAGTAACAGATAAGCTAAGATATGAATTTATCTATACACTATCTATACAATAAATGCAGTAAGATGTGTCTAGACTTAAGAATGATAAGCAGGTTATTTCCGACAAGAAACGATAAGCAAAACTTTTGACATGCAGACACGGTCGAAGTCCAGACTTACTAATGTATCATAACAACTATTAGTTAGACACACTAATGCAAGACCTGGTTCGCTAAGACCAATGCTCTGATACCAACTGAAATGGCCCGTCCAAATCCATATGGACGAATATAATAACATTTGGTCCCATTGCGAGGTATTGACCTCTATATGATACGTTTTACAAACATTGCATTCGTTATTAAAAGACAACTTTCATTACAACGATAGTTGTCAAATATGCATACCATTTCACAATATATCCAAATTATAAATGACTTAATCTGTCATTTATTAAATAATAATCTCTTTGAACTCAACGACTCGAATGCAACTTCTTTTGAAATATGTCATGAATGACTCCAAGTAATATCTTTAAATTGGGCAAATGCACAGCGGAAGATTTCTTTCATACCTGAGAATAAACATGCTTAAAAGTATCAACCAAAAGGTTGGTGAGTTCATTAATTTATCATAAACAATCATTTCCATCATTTTAATAGACCACAAGATTTTCATTTTCAAAATCATTTCCATAATCATTATACAGGCATTTCGCAATCTGCATAAAGATAAAATCATTCATATGGTGAACACTTGATAACCGAACTAACATGATGCATATAGAATATCCCCCGCATACAGGCATTTCGCAATATGCATGCTATATACCGGCCGTAGCAATCAGTATATATCAATCGAAGTACTAAAGCATTCGTAACCCGAATGGGACGTGTCAAGGTCCATAGATCTATCTTTAGGATTCACGTCAATTAGGGGCCATTTCCCTAATTCTTAGGATACCAAGCTAACAAGGACGATATTCGGTGTTCATAATCCAACCATAGAATATAGTTTTAAGTACTTGTGTCCATTTCGTAAAACAGTTATAAAAACGATGCATGTATTCTCAGCCCAAAAATATATAAAAGGGAGTAATGAAACTCACGATCTAATATTTTGTAGTAAAAATATTCACACGACGAAACTGAATAATGCAGGGTTGGCCTCGGATTCACTAACTTATATCAATTGTATATCTATTAAAACATATAATGGAAATCACATAATTTCCTTTATTAATTATATATTATTTATGTGTTTGTAGTTTATATAATTTATATTAAATTCCATTTAAAAATATATACTTATATTATATCTTAAAGTATATGTTATATATATTTATTTTATATATATATTTAAAATGATTAAAATCTATACATTTAGTTATATTAATATATACATATATATATTTAGTATTATATTAAAAATATCTAATTTGTTGTATGTAAGTATATATATAAGAAATGTTAATATGTCTTATATATAGTTATATGGAATATTAATATAATTGTAGTATATGTAATAAGTAGGTTTTATGTACCAAATATTTATTTGTTAAAAATGATAGTTTTGATATTAATGATTTACTAATAATAGTCCTACTAATAATAACTTTATTAATAACGATAATACTAATAATAAAAATGATAATGATAATAATGATAATACATATGTTAATAATGATTCTAATAATACTAATACGTACATAATGATACTAATACTAATATTAATAATAATAATAATAATAATAATAATAATAGTTTGTGTTATTTTGATAATAATAATAATAATCCTAATCATAATAATAGTAATAATACATATATTAGTAATAATAGTAATGATAAAAATTATAATTTTAGTAACAATAACAATAATAATAATAATAATAATAATTTTGATAATGAAATCTACCTTCCAAAGCTTTTCTAAAAAAATATGTCCCAAACAAGGTTCGAACCCGAGACCTCTCGCTCACCCGCAAACACACTTAACCATTCTGCCATCCTTGTTTTTCTGATTATATTACAACCCAAATATATATATCTAGTACTTGTTTCAACTAGTTCATCATCTTCTTCACTCTAATTAAAATCAAACCGAGGCGAATTAACAACAACAATCGAAAAGGTTTTGAACTTAGGACTTGTAAACAACATTTAAACTAGAAAATGATGTTATTAAATAACAAAAAAAAAATTTAAAAAAAAGTGGGAAGACCCCTGCTGCTGTTCGAAAATGTAAGGAAAAAAAAAGAAAAATGTTTTTCGATTTTAAGCTCGTTTTAGAACACGTTTTCTTCACGAAATAGTTTGCAAATCATATATAAAACTATTGGAATCGTCAATTGAACTTAAAACATCAAAACAAGCTCTAATTTCTCGATGAACAAATTGGTTGACTTTTGACAAAATAACTTTGACTCGCAAATTCGAATTTGTTATTAAGAATTGGAACTTGAGATTTTACAGGAAGTTTAAGTAAAAGATTCCTAACAACTCTGCATTTTTAGTTTTTTAAATTTATTTCGAATTCAAGTTTTTGTATTTCACTTTCAAGAACACATGAACTCAAAAATTGATTTTGAATTTAAGACTGTTATAGATTATGATTACAACATGAATTGTGTTGCAAATCATTCCTATAATCTTTATGGATCATCAAATTAACTGGAAACATCAAAACAAACTCGAATTTGATTCAAGAACACTTAGTTGACTTTTAAAACCCAAAACTTTGACTCTCAAATTAGAGATTAATAGAAAGAATTGAGGATTGAAAACTTACAGATAGTTTAGATAGATGATTCCTAACAAGACTGTATTATTACATTTTGAAAATTCATTCGAAATCAAAATATGGTTAAAAAGATGAAGAACAGAGGTGTCGAGCTTTATTTCATGAATTTTGTTGGTTTGGTTCTTTCTCAAAATGCAGGTGTCTATAAAATGAAAGAATTTTGTATTGTACTGATAAATTAGATATTGACATCTAACAGATTGGAGACAAGATCAAAAATTAAATATAGTGGGATAGAGATGTGAAACTGTATATGATTCTATATATTAATTTAATTTTAGTAATTAATTTTAATAATTATAATACTATTAAATAATTAGTAATAATAATAATAGAATTAATAATAAGGATATTTAATAATAATAATATCAAAATAATACTAGTAATAATAATAACATATTAATAACTAAAAATCATAATTACAAAAATGATAATATTAATAATAACAATATAAATGATAGCTTTTATAATAATATTTATACTACTAATGATAATAAATAATATTATTAACAATGATAATTATAATTATTAATAACAATGTAAATAATGAAATTTTTAATAATAATAATAACTAATGACATTTACATTACAACTAAATTATACTTTTAATTACTTTTATTTATTCTTATTATAATATTTATAAAAAAAATCTTTATTTTGAGAATCATAACCTTACAATTATAATCATAATAACAATATTAATAATACTAATATTAATATTAATAGTAATACTAAAAGTAATAATAATAATATTACAACAACAACTATGTCTTAATTTGTAATTAAATATATTAATAGCACATATTATTAGTTATGTAATATTTAGAAATTATATAATGTATATATAATAACATATATTCAATATTCAATATTATACATTTTAATATATTACCCTATACGTATAATCATCAATTAAGTATAGAAATCATATATTTATATATATATATATATATATATATATATATATATATATATATATATATATATATACATACATATTTATTTACATCCATTGTTCGTGAATCGTCGGGAATCGTCAAAGGGTATTTTAATATATGAAAATAGTTCAAAATTTTTGAGACTCAACATAACTGACTTTGCTTATCGTGTCGGAACATTAAATCATTTAAAGATAAAGTTTAAATTTGGTCGAAAATTTCCGGGTCGTCACAAACGTACCAGCGACTCCGTTACTCTGCAACTTAAGCCTCTCTGGAAATCACTATATTTATTCCTTGAAATTTTATCATGTACTCATCAAACGCCTTGTAACGATAGCTGCCATACCAATGCCGGGAAGCATCAATCATTAATTCCGCATCGTTTCTATGTCAACAGTTACATATATACATATGACGTCTATCTCCTGGACTTACGTACTCCAATTCTGGAATTCTGAAAAGCATCTAACCTGCGAATTAGCTCTCCGAGTTTGAAAATGCTGATGAAGCAGCAAAAACTGTAAACGACCTTAACAGTCAAAAGTTTGATGATAGAGAATAGAGTGTTGGAAACGGTCAACAGAAAAATTGATACTGGAAAGCGGATTAAGCAAAACTATGAAGGAGACGGTGAATAAATCACAAGGACTAAACTTGTACATAAAGAATCCAGATGATTCTGTATTCGATAAAATCTTTAGCGAATATCTTGCTCCTTACTTATTCTATATTCTTGCGGAAGAATTTTCCTCATCAACCTTCGATCTTAGAAATTCCAAAAATATCATCATAAATATCCTCGATATTTCTGAGGATATTTTCATCATTATTCTTGTCCGAAATTATTTATCTCTTCGTGCTATCCGTATTACATCATATAGGAAACTGTTTTAGTTTCTAAATTTCTATAAACTTCGAGTTTAAATTATGAATGTTTTTTAAGTAGTGTTGGGAATTAAAGCATGAGTTAGTATAATATAATGACGTCTGATCAACGTGGTTATATTACAGTAAGTCATGCTGAATTTCTAATGGAACATGATGATTCACAGATTATACCGTCATCATGTGCCATGTTACACGATTCTTTCATTCTATTTAACCTCTAAACATATCAAAAACACATTTTCTTGATAGTTCTATCTTTTCCGTGATACCGGTATTTTACCAAATTAAATCGTGCTATTATAATTCCTTTCTGCTTAGAACATTAGTTATGTTCATTAGAAATTTCGTACCTACAAATCGAGACGTCTTGATCACTTTAATTAAAGTCGAAAAAAGAAAACAAAAGCATGTAGCTCCGAAATATAAAGCACAATAACAATACAGAAATTACAAACCGTGTATATCAATGCGTATAGCAATATAAAGACACGGGAGAATGATAAATACAACAATCCCGAGAGCATAATAGAAATAAACAGTTTCCTCCGGTGGGAGCTGGAAAAGAAGGATAATGGTGGCGAACGTCAATATTAGGTCAAGAACCAGAACTGGATTGAGCATTTCCACAATCTTTTGAATGTATGAATTGGGGAAGAAGGTAGGGATGGTGAAAATAATGAGACGGAAGAGGTCAATTTATAGGGGTAATATCAGACAAAGCAATCGAGGTAGGTTACCAGATTTAATTAAAGAGGATCCTAATTTCCTTAAATCCCGAAAAATCAAATCTGAGATAGATTACGAAGATTTTCTTTACATTCCTTGAAACCCGAAAATCAACTATGACCACGTCAAAAGTTAAGATGAAACTTTATTTTCTCAATTCCATCTTTTACGATAGCTTCATTCATACTCTTCGCATAATTGAATTGTTCTATCCATATTTTCGCAAAGATGAAAAACTCTATATTTATTGAACTCATGCTATTCATAAACGGAACTCGACTCTTTCAAGGTATTCAAAATACTTCATTAATCCATTTTATTATATTCTTTTGATGATGATTTTATGAACAATCGAATTCATGATGAGAATTCAAGTTATATCATATTCCTTGATACGAGAATATTCTGGTTTTCGTTATCAACTTTCCTTAACCAAATTTCGGGACAAAATTTCTTTAACGGGTAGGTACTGTGACGACCCAAAAATTTCTGACTAAATTTAAACTTAATCTTTAAATGAATTAATGTTTCCTATATGATAAGCAAAGTCTGTTAAGTTGAAATTCAAAAAAATTTGGAACTGTGTTCATGTAACCTTCGACTTTTCCGGACGATTCACGAACCACTATTTGTAAATAAGATATGTATATAAATATATGTATATATTTGAGATTGATATTTACATATATATAAATGTTTCCAACATGTTAAGAAATCAAACTTGTTAAGACTTGATTAATTGAAATGGATTTTATGTAAACGTTTGACCACCCAGTTTGTCCGACGATTCACGAACGTTAAAACTTGTAAAAACGACATGATGATATATATATATGAACATATGTATATATTTAACATGATACAATGATAAGTAAGTATCTCATTAAACAAATTAACAATGGGTTATATACATAAAACGAGACTACTAACTTAAGGGTTTCGAAACAATATATATATGTAACGATTAACGACGAAATAACGACTTAATTAAAATGTATACATATGTAATGTATTAAGAAGTATTAATACACATTTGAAAGACTTAAAGACATGTATCAAAATACTTATACTTAACAAAGATAGTTATAATCATATTCCCATTCGTTTTCATCAAGATTTTTACTCGTATTCATATGGTATTTTCACCCGTATAATACCCAGCTTCTAGATGTATGTACTATTGGTATATACACTCAAATGATCAGCTCTTAGCAGCCCTAAATTAGTCAACAAACATGTGGAACCAACCATTAGACAACTAGCATAACTTATGAGCAAGAAAACAAAACAAGAACTCCTTTAACCCCACTCACCACTCACCACTCACCATTCACTTCATTTCATTTCTAATTTTATTTCTAATTCTCTCTCAAAACACACACACACCCTCAAGAAAGAAATTTCCAGTAAACTAATCATCATCTTCATCAAAAACTACTTCAATAATCAAGCTATAATTATCATAGGAAGAACACTTCAAATATCCTTTCAAGTTTGCAAGATTACTTTCAATCTTTCTAGTCCATTCCAAGTAATCATCTAAGATCAAGAAACTCTTATTATTTACAGTAGGTTATCATTCTAAATCAAGGTAATATTCATATTCAAGCTTTGATTCGATTTCTATAAATATAACTATCTTTAATCAAGTAGTAATCTTACTTGAACTTGTTTTCATTCCATGATTCTACTTCAAGAACTTCAAAGCCATCAAAGATCCTTTGAAGCTCAAGATTAATTCTTGTCATTTACAGTAGGTTTACCTGCTAAACTTGAGGTAGTAACGATGTTCATAGCTTTGCTCGATTCTTACATATATAACTATCTTATTCGAAGAAAATAACTTGTAATCACTAGAACATAGTTTAGTTAATTCTAAATTTGTTCGCAAACACACTTAATCCTTCTAACTTGACTTTAAAAACAACTTCACACATGTACTATATCTATATGATATGCTAACATAAGGATTTAAAACTTGAAAACATGAAGAACACCGTAAAACTGGACATACGCCGTCATAGTAAAACCGGGGGCTGTTTCGGGTTGGATAATTAAAAACTATCTTAAACTTTGAATTTAAAGTTGGTTTTCTGAGAAAATGTTATTTCATATGAACATAATAATATATCTAAAAATGGTGGTTAAACTCAAAGTAGAAACATGTTTTTTTTTTCAAAATGGTCATCAAGGTGTCGTTCTTTCGACAGATATGACTACTCTTTATAAATAGACTTGTAACCTGTAACTCCGACTATAAACCACCACTTTTTCAGTTTAGTTCTATAAATTAGAGTTCATTACAAAACCATAGCAATTTGATTCACTCAAAACCGATTTGTAACGAAGAAGTTATGGGCAAAACAATATTGGTTAAAAATGGCTAAAATGACTACGGGATTGTTTTTATAAAATCTATACTAACCATATCCTAGCTAACTTTTTCTGTATTATACATGTATTTATACATGTCTTGGATATTTTTCTTGTACTATACTAGTCTTGGTTAATCCCAACACAATATACAATACGTCAGATAAAACGTAAGACACATGTACACAATACGTCAAGATTACTTCAAAGACAATAGTTGTACAATGGGTCGTGATTGAGTCTTAGACAATACATATACAATACGTCAGATAAATCGTAAGACACATGTACACAATATGTCAAGATTACTTCAAAGATAATAGTTGTACAATGGATCGTGATTGAGTCTTAGACAATACATATACAATACGTCAGATAAATCGTAAGACACATGTACACAATACGTCGAGATTACTTCAAAGACAATAGTTGTACAATGGGTCGTGATTGAGTCTTAGACAATACGTTTTGATTAAATTCTAAGGTGATATATATTGATTTATTGGACTATATATATATGGACTACTAATATTGGACTGCTAACATTGGACTACTGACGTTGGACTGCTAACTTGACAACTTAAATCATCAACACGTAAATAAAAAATATGATGTGAATATATTTCTATCATACTTTGATATATATGTATATAATTGTTATAGGTTCGTGAATCAATCTGTGGCCAAGTCTGATTTTCAACGAATTGAAAATCTGTGCAAGTGAGTTTATAGATCCCTTTTTAAATGCTTTAAATATTTTTGGGCTGAAAATACATGTACTTTATTTATACGTAATGGACACAAGTACATACTTAATTCTACACTGAGTTTAAACTGAAAATCCCTTAGCTTTGGTAACTAGTAACTGCCGGTTATAAGAACTGGTGGGCGCGAGTAGTTGTATATGGATCCATAGGGCTTGACATCCCCGTTCGTTCCAGGTATAGAGACCCTAGCCTGAACTATAAAGCGAACGTATGCTATTTGAGTATAGTACATGTTGGTTTGCGTGTATTGTACATGTTGGTTGCATGTATATTAAAACAGGGGTACTTATTATATATACGTTAAGTTTAGTTACCAGGGTGCTCAATTTCGTAGAATATTTTGACAAATAATTTGTATGAAACAACTGAAATCTTGTAGTCCACCTTTATATACAGATTATGCGCAATATTAAAACTATGAACTCACCAACCTTTGTGTTGACACTTTTAGCATGTTTATTCTCAGGTCCCTAGAAGTCTTCCGCTGTTTGCTTATACGATATACAAGTTATGTGCATGGAGTCATACATGCTTTATTCGAGAAAACTTTGCATTCACAAAATCATCACCATGTATCTCATTTTGACTGCATTGTCAACGGATGTATTATTGTAAACTATTATTTACTGTGATTGTCTATATCTAGAAATCATCAGATGTCAGAAACCTTGGATTTAGATATTCTTTTATGGTGTGCCTTTTCTAAAGAATGCAATGTTTACAAAACGTATCATGTAGAGGTCAATACCTCGCAATGAAATCGATGAATGATGTACTGCGTCTAAAGGGATTTGAACGGGTCATCACATTAATTAACTCTTGTAAAAGTAATATAGAGAGAGTATAGAATTGTTAATCAAAATTCTATACGAGTGAGTTACGAGGGAAGTGTAATAATCTAGTGAGTGGTCCAAATACTTTGTTAATATTTTCGGAGCCTAGATTAGAGTGATACATTGTAACCTCGGGTTTGCCATATTTGCTAGTAAAATTCATCTCTGCTTCCGCCCGTAGACTAGGCCTCATGCCGAACCAAGTTAAATCTTGTGTCTTTATTTATTGCTTAATTGTTCTATTAATTTATCGGGTCTAAAAAGTGCGTAAATCACAACAAACTGGTATCAGAACGTAGCTGTGATTAAATATTCAAGATGACAATAATAAGGTCCGACGTAGAGAAATTTAATGGCCAGAACGATTTTGGTCTTTGGCGAATGAAGATGCTGGCTCTACTGAGCCAACATGGTTATTTGTTAGCTTTGAAAGGGAGATAACATCTACCCGAAAAGTTGACAGATGAAGAGAAGGATGAACTTCTGGAAAAGGCACATGGCATGATTATTCTAAATCTTGCCGATTGTGTGCTTAGAGAAGTTGCGGCAGAAACCACACCTGCTGGACTTTGGAAACAGATAGAATCTCTATATATGACTAAGAGTCTCACGAACCGATTGTATATGAAACAACGGTTGTATACTCTACGGATGAAAGAAGGTTCATTAAATGATCACATCGATGAGTTCAATAAAATAATTTTGGACTTGAATAATATTGGTGTGAAAATTGACGATGAAGATCAATCATTAATTTTCTTATGTTCCTTGCCAAAATCATAATAGCATTTGGTTACAACTCTACTATATAGTAAAGATACTATTTCCATAGAGGATGTCAAATCTACCTTGAACTCTGTTGAGTTAAGGAAGAAATCCTCGACGGATTATGTGGAAGAAAGTGCAAATGGTTTGGTGGTGAGAGGAAGAAGTAATGATAGAGCATCAAGTAGTAACAACAAACGTCGTTCTAGATCGAAACCAATATCTAGAAAGATCAAGTGTTACAATTGCCACAAGGAAGGTCACATGCGTAGAGACTGTCCAGACTTAAAAGGAAAAAACGAGACTTGGAATGCAGCGGGAGTCGATAAAGTTGCCGCGGTTGCAGAAAATGATTCTGATAGTGCAAATGTTCTTAGTGTTACTGATGGCCGCTCAAGTAATGAGTGGATTCTTGACTCGGGTTGTTCTTATCATATGTGTCCTATTAGGGACTGGTTTACTACCTATCAACAAATAGATGGTGGTAAAGTCCTTATGGGAAATGATGTAGCTTGTAAGGTTGTTGGCATAGGAACGATCCAAATCAAGATGTATGATGGCAAGGTGAGGACGTTGACAGATGTCAGGCATGTTCCAGAATTGAAGAAGAATCTTATTTCCTTGGGTACGCTGGACTCCATCGATTGCGAGTATCGAGCCCGAGGTGGAGTATTAAAAGTCTCTAGAGGTGCACTTGTCATGATGAAAGGTGAAAGGTGTAACGGCCTTTACCTGTTAAAGGGTAGCACGGTTACTGGAGCGGCTGGAGTTTCTTCATCGGCTAAAGATGTAGATACCACCAAGTTATGGCACATGCGCCTTGGGTACATGAGCGAGAGAGGAATGATGGAGCTTAGTAAACGAGGTTTGTTGTGCGGGCAGAATATCGGAAGATTGGAATTCTGCGAACACTGTGTATTCGGAAAACAAAGCCGAATAAAGTTTGGCACAGCCGTTCATAGAACGAAAGGTACTTTAGATTATATCCATTCAAACCTTTGGGGTCCATCTCCGGTTCCTTCAAAAGGTGGTGCGAGATACATGTTAACCTTTATTGATGACTATTCGAGAAGAGTGTGGGTTTATATCCTTAAACGTATGGATGAAGTCTTTGTCAATTTCAAGCAATGGAAGATGATGATAGAAAAGCAGACTGGAAAGTTCATCAAGCGCTTGAGAACTGACAATGGACTGGAATTCTGCAAAGGCGAATTCAATGAGTTCTGCAAGAACGAAGGCATTGTGAGACACTACACAGTGCAATTTACACCACAACAGAATGGCATTGCAGAACGGATGAATAGAACACTCCTTGAGCGAGCAAGGTGTATGCTCTCAAATGAAAAATTACCAAATATATTTTGGGCTGAAGTTGTCAACACAGCTTGTTATTTGGTAAATCGGTCTCCATCAACGGCAATTGATTGTCAAACTCCTTTGGAGAAATGGTCAGGTTCCCCTGCAAGTTATAGTGATTTGAAGATTTTTGGTTACCCTGCTTATGCTCATGTGAAAGATGGTAAACTTGAGCCGAGGGCCAAAAGATGCATATTTCTAGGGTATGCAGATGGGGTGAAGGGTTATAGATTGTGGTGCCCTGATGGTAAATCATCCCGATTTCTTATCAGCAGGGATGTGACATTTGATGAGTCTGCTATGTTGAAAAAGACAGAGGAGGAACAAGTAGTTGCTGGAAAAGATCATGAAGTTGAAGAGCAGGTAGAGCAAGAAATAGAAGTTCCACAAGGAGTAGTACAAGATACTCCTGTCGAGCCCGTTGTAGAAGACGTACATGACTCTGGTGTTGATCAAATGACACCAGAAGATCAGTAAGATGAGCAACATGATCTATAGAATTATAATCTAGCAAGAGATAGAAAACGAAGAGCAATAAAACCATCGCAACGGTTCGGGCATGCAGATTTGGTAGCTTATGCCCTGAGTATGGCAGAAGATATAGAGGTCCAAGAACCTGCTACATATCGTGAAGCTATTAGTGGACCATAATCTGCAAAGTGGTCTGTAGCTATGAATGAAGAGATGGAGTCTCTTTATAAAAATCATACGTGGGAGCTGATGAAACCGCCAAAAGGTCAGAAGATTGTTGGATGCAAATGGATCTTCAAAAAGAAGGACAGAATTCCGGGTGTAGAAGATGAAAGGTTCAAAGCACGTCTTGTAGCAAAAGGCTTTACTCAGAGAGAGGGAGTTGACTTTAATGAAGTTTTTTTACCGGTCGTAAAGCATACATCTATTCGCGTGTTACTTGCCATGGTTGCTTTACTTGATATGGAGCTGCATCAACTAGATGTCAAGACGGCATTCTTACATGGTGAGTTAGAGGAACAGATCTTTATGCGCCAGCCAGAGGGATTTGTGGTCAAAGGAAAGGAAGATTATGCTTGTTTGCTGAAAAAGTCATTATATGGCTTGAAGCAATCACCTCGACAATGGTATAAGCGGTTTGACGTATTCATGACTAGTAAAGTTACTCGCGGAGTGTTTATGATAGTTGTGTATATCACAAGAAGCTTCCTGATGGCTCGTACATTTATTTGCTATTATATGTGGATGATATGTTGATTGCTTCGAAAAACATGTCAGAGATCGATCAGTTAAAATCTCAACTCAAAAGTGAATTTGAGATGAAAGATTTGGGTGCAGCTAAGAAGATATTGGGAATGGAGATTGTCAGAGATAGACGTGAAGGAAAACTATATTTGTCACAAAAGAAATATATTGAGAAGGTTCTTCAGCGTTTTGGGATGTATAACTCCAAACCGGTTAGTACTCCACTTGCTGCACATTTTAAACTTTCATCGGCGTTGTCACCGAAAACTGAGGAGGAGGTGGAGCATATGTCACATGTTCCATATGCTAGTGCTGTGGGTAGCATCATGTATGCTATGGTATGTACTAGACCGGATATTGCACAGGCAGTAAGCGTGGTGAGTAGATATATGGATTGTCCAGGGAAAGCTCATTGGAAAGCGGTGCAATGGATTCTGCTGTACCTCAGAGGGATAACAGATATTGGCTTAGTATTTGATAGCGGTGGTAATACTAATGTTACCGGATACGTTGATTCAGACTATGCTGGTGATTTAGATCGGAGAAGGTCTCAGAACGGGTATGTTTTTACTCTTGGAAGATGTGCTATTAGTTGGAAAGCAACATTACAATCGACTGTTGCTTTGTCCACGACTGAAGCAGAATACATGGCTATGACAGAGGGTGTGAGAGAAGCAAAGTGGCTGAGGGGTTTGGTTGGTGATCTGGGTTTGCAACAGGACAAAACTTTGGTGCATTGTGATAGCCAGAGTGCCATACATTTGACTAAAAACCAAGTGTATCATAAGAGAACCAAACATATTGATGTACGGTATCACTTTATTCGTGAAGTCATATCTAAAGGAGTTATAATGGTCAAAAAGATTGGTGCTGCAGATAATCCGGCAGATATGTTGACTAAGCCGGTTACTACAAACAAGTTCGAACATTGTTTGGACTTGGTTGGCGTTCGAAGAAATTGATGAGGCCGGGAGGGCTGACAGGAAGCAGAGATTGATAACAGATAGCAAATGAATGGAATGTTTGCCAAGGTGGAGATTTGTTAGACGGTGGTATTATTACCACATGTTTTGTGTAGCTGCACATTGAAATCATGGAAGTCAAATTCCCTATTGTTTTGGAGGCCACCAACTAATATGTTTTGACCACATGATTATTATGGCTCATTTCCATACGTATGGTGTAAAATAAATTGGTAGGTTACTGAAAGTCTTCATGCATGCACTACAACTATAAAAGGCAACAAATGGAGCTTCATTATATTCATCCCATCTCATAGATCCAATACTTGAAAGAGTTTAATTAACTCTTGTAAAAGTAATATAGAGAGAGTATAGAATTGTTAATCAAAATTCTATACGAGTGAGTTACGAGGGAAGTGTAATAATCTAGTGAGTGGTCCAAATACTTTGTTAATATTTTCGGAGCCTAGATTAGAGTGATACATTGTAACCTCGGGTTTGCCATATTTGCTAGTAAAATTCATCTCTGCTTCCGCCCGTGGACTAGGCCTCATGCCGAACCAGGTTAAATCTTGTGTATTTATCTATTGCTTAATTGTTCTATTAATTTCTCGGGTCTAAAAAGTGTGTAAATCACAACAATTGACATCTAAGCACAAATTTTTAGGATAAGAATGAAAGAATAAAAGAACAAAAACAAAAAATACATACATTAAATTAAGTGAAATTCTTTTGAAATGAAAGAACCATATTACACACATTAAAACTAAATCCATAGAGAGAAGAGGGGTGACCTAAAGCGGGATTCCGTTTGATTAAGGAACTGTAAAAGGGTTGAACAGATAAGAAATTAGATTAATACAGTAATATAAAAGGGAATCAAGTATTTGATTGATCATCTTCTGGTGCCAGGTGGTGGAAGCTGGTGACGGCAGCGAGCGATTGCAACTTACAAACCCTAGAAAAAACCTCAGGTGACGGGAAGTGTGACCGGTAGTTGATTATGGTGACGGTGCCGAGGGGAGTGTTCATGGAAGAATTGTTGAAGAAGGTTGTAGTAGAAGAAGATGGATGAGGATGGATGGTTTCTCCATGGCTATAATTATTTTGATTTTGAAATGGAAATATAGAAAAGGGTGAAGCCCACCCGTGAATTGATTTAATTAGACGACTTGTATCGGTTCAAACCCAAGCCCGTGAGATCCGAAGTGGCACTCATGCCACACCCCATCAGGCCGTAGCGGGGCGGCAGTTGGGGGTCAAATTGGGGCGGCAGTGGTAATTTCACGGAACAAGCCACGGATGTTTTTAATTTTTTTTATTAATTTAAAATATTATTTTATACCCCTTTTTAATATTTAACCCAATTATATTTTAACACATCATCACAATACTCCCAATTCACATCAAAAACACACACCACCACTACTCCACAAAAACAACCCACACGTCCTACTCATCAAAAAGGTACAAAAAGCAACTCACACCCCCAACTCACGCCCCCTACCGTTACGAATGATTTGATTATGGCAGATTTCTGGAGTTGGCACGTGTTTTTTAGGTTATCAAGAATATGGTAGGGATAGCAGATAAAGGAAAAAAGCTATTAGTTTTTATTTTTTAATAGTCACGCGTATTTTTTTCCCATTTTTTTTACTGATCTTGAATTAGTTAATAATTAATAACATTTTATTTTAATTGTAAAGTAATTATATTTATGACATCACTTAGATAGCTTAGATTTTTTTCTTTTATTTTTTTGATTTTTTTTATAGAAGGAAAAATGTTATTTATGATGTCATGCAGTTAGAGTTTTATAAGAATAGAATAGATTTGACATTTTTAAAAATTTATATGACCTTTTTGGATTAATACGATAATAAAAAAGAAAAAAAAATGATTTGTTAAAATAAATGTAACTACACATCAATATTAAAAACTTATAATAACTTTATTCAATTAAAGTAGTTTGCTTTAATTTTTTTATAACTTTATCAAAAATTACTCTATCCAATATAAATGTCCGTTCGTGGTTTGGTAGTCCGGTGGTGGTTTGGTGGTCGAGTGGTCGAGTGGTCCAGTGGTGGTTAGGTGGTCCGCTCGTGGTTTGGTGGTCGAGTGGTCCAGTGGTGGTTAGGTGGTCCGCTCGTGGTCTAGTAGTGCGGTGGTGGTGGTTTGGTGGTGTGGTGGTGGTCGATTGGTTTGGTGGTGGTTCAGTTTCCCGGTGGTGGTCATATGGGTGTTCGGATGTCCGTTGGTCCAAAGGTGATTAAGTGGTTAGATGTTTGTCCGGTTGTGGTATGGTGGTGTTCTGTTGGTGGTAATGGGTGGTTGGTGGTGATGAGATGATGAGCTGAAGTTGGTGGTAATGGGTGGTGGGTGGTGGTGGGTGGTGGTGATTGGTGATGGTAGTGGTGGTAGGTAGTGGTGGTGGGTTGTGGTGGGTGGGGGGTGGTGATTTTTTGTGGCGGTGGTGTTGATAGGTAGTGGTTACCGGTGGTGGTGATGGGGTGATGTTGATGGTAGTGAGTAGTGACACTATTCACTAGAAGGGTAATTTGTGTAATTTTTTTTCTTTATACTTTTACTTTACTTTTAAACACTTTTTTTTAACTAATATGTTATTTGTATTTTATAATTCAATGAGTTAGTCAATAATTTTTAAGTTTAATCATATTTACTAATGTGTGCGTAAAAATTTGTCGTTTGAGTAAACTGGACGATAATCAGTTGAGTCTCGATTCACGTTTCAACTTGCGTTTTCGTTTCATGTTTTTAAATCACGTCTTCATTTTGCATTTTTGTTCTCCATTTTTTTTTCGTTTTCGTTTTGCATTTACTAGTTCATTACTCCAATATAATTGTCCCTCTAATATATGTCTCAAAATAATTGTATGTTTTTAAAAAATAACCACTAAATATCATTAAACTCCATTTATAATTCTCCGTAATTTATTACAATACTCTCAATCTCTATATATATTATATTAATTTAATAAAACTTATTTTGAATATAAGGATAAAATTCATAGTTATCAAAATGTCTTAAGTTTAAAATAATTTTTTATGAAATAATTATTTTTGAACAAATAGAGTATTATATTATTACACCAATATTTTTTTTATTTTTTTTATTAGCGAGGAAACCCCTGATGAACGAGTGAGTACATTGACTACTCCATAGACGGTAACTTCGGGTAATTAAGCCCTTTGAGCACGAGACCCGGTACCTAGTAAATTGCACACAAGACGCACCTCATAAATACTTTTATATGTGTAAACAATGATTGTAATATATATTCGACTTTTAGAATCAACTTTGATAAATAAATAAAAAAAAAAAAACTTTTCTAAGCATAGCCCTCATGACTATGCTTTTTTTTTTTTTTTTTTTTTTTGTACATTCTAAATAACCACTCTTATGGATGGCATCGAGTCGGGTTTGGTCCGAGTTTAGATAATCTCAAACCCGAAGCCGATTAAGAAACATTGTCCCAAACCCGTACCCATACCCGGCGGGTCTCCATTTACTTACTAACCGTCGGCTATCGGGTTTCTCCACGGGTAAACGGGTTCCTTATTCTTTACAAAACTATGGATTAACGAGTTTCTCCGCAGGTATCTAATATCTATATCTAAAAAGAAATATTACATGAAACATATTATTAATTATTACTATAACAATCTTAATCTGCAATTAACAATTACATATTAAGATTGTTATAGTAATAACTAATGAGTAACATGTTTCATATCCTTAGTTTGATTGCTAGACATTTATCTATTACAGTGTAGTAAGTAGTCTGTAGGTGTGACGATCCGGATTTTTCCGACTATTTGATTATACTATTTACATTATTTAATAATTCCGACTTGATAAGCAATGAATTTTAATAAGTCTTGAACCTCCGGAAAGAGTTTTACACAAGCTTTTGGTCACCCTTTTATTCCTACGATTCACGAACGTTATAACTTGTATTAATTATATATATATATTGATGTTTCGCGAGGGGTATATAAAATACTTATTAAATTTTAGCAGAAAATACTATTAAATACGATACAATTTTACACAAGATATTTATTTATTTATAGAATGGATATACTTAAACCTTGCTACAACACTTATAGGCAGTGTACCTAATCGTAAAGTAGTGTAGTTTTTAGTAAGTCCGGTTCGTTCCACAGGGAAATCTTTAAACAAAGCTTAACGCTATATTAGTTTACTTTTATAAAAATACAAATATATATATAAGTAATATTATTATTATAAATGGGGGTTTTTACCGTTTAATGACCGGTTTGTCGATTTTAAAACTTTAGTCGCAGTTAAAACCAAATGTAAAATAATAAATATAAATACAAGACTTAAATTAAAGCGCAAAGTAAATAACGATAATGAAATTGCGAATAATAAAAGTGCGATAAAATAAACTTGCGATAATTAAAGAGTACGATAATTAAAAGTGCAATTAAATAAAATAACAATAAAAATGCGATAATTAGAAGTGCAATTAAATATAAAATAAAAGAAATTAAATATGAAATAAAAGAATTATGCTTATTTAAACTTCCGTAATCATGATGTTTGACGTGTTGATTTTAGTTTTATGCCCATGGGTTAATTGTCCTTTGTCCTGGATTATTTAATATGTCCGTCTGGTTTTTGTCCATAACAGTCCATCAGTCATAAATATAAAGTGCGAGTGTCCTTGTCAAATTATCCTTATACCCGAAGTTAAATATTCCAACTAATTGGGGACTTAAACTGTAACAAGATTTTAATACTTTGTTTAATAATTACACCAGGATGTCGAATGAGTGTAATCCAAGGTTTTAATATTTTGTTATCAATTATACCAAGTGTCCTTGTACATAATTTCACCCCTGTTAATCCATTCCCGTGTCCGGTTAAATGAACGATTATTCGTACATATACATACCCCGCCCATCGTGTCCGATTGAGTGTATATGGTAATTTATAGGGACGCCCAATTGTAAATCTTTATATTAACATTAACAAACTATCATTTAGTTAAACAAATATAAAGCCCATTAATAGCCCATAGTCTAATTTCCACAAGTGTCGTTCTTTTGTCCAAACCCCAATTATAGTACAAAGCCCAATTACCCAATTTTAGTAATTAGTCCAACATCATGATTACTTTGTTTTAAATAAGCATAATAATAACTTAGCTACGAGACATTAATGTAAAAAGGTTGAACATAACTTACAATGATTAAAAATAGTGTAGTGTTACACGGACAGAATTTCGACTTACACCCTTACAATATTCGCTAACATACCCTTATTATTAGAATTATAATTAAAATTAAAATTAAAATATAAATTATAAATATAAATATATCGTATGAATGAGAAAAGAGAAAGATAGATTATTATTTTTGGTGCACCAAAGCTCGATTTTTATAGGCATGTGGGCTGGAACTGGGGCTCATGCGATCGCATGGATTTATGCCTTCCAGGCCATGCGATCGCATGGCCAGCTGGGGAGGCTCATTTTTGGTTGTTTTCTTCTGCCGACGGTTTTATAAATAATATAATATATTAAATAATTATAAGAATTATTTAAATATTATATTATATTTATGTGCATAGTTGACTTGTAATTTTTAGTCCGTTGCGTCGAGCGTTGAGAGTTGACACTGGTCCCGGTTCCGGATTTTCGAACGTCCTTGCGTATAATTTAATATCTTGTACTTTGCGTTTTGAATCTTGTACTCTTGTAATTTCGAGACGTTTCTTATCAATAATTGGAACCTCTTTGATTGTATTTTGTACTTTTGAGCTTTTTGGTCGTTTGCGTCTTCAATTCGTCGAATCTGTCTTTTGTCTTCACCTTTTATTATTTAAACGAATATCACTTGTAAATAGAACAATTGCAACTAAAAGCTTGTCTTTCTTGAGGAATAATGCTATGAAATATATGTTTGTTTTTAGCATTATCAAATATTCCCACACTTGAGCGTTGCTTGTCCTCAAGCAATATCGTCTTGAAAGACTAGAATCACTTCTTTATTCTTCACACTTTGTACATCAGTGATTTCTATACGGCGGTATAAACAATGATAGTAATGATAGAACCATGGTTAAAGGTGGGTGTGTCATCCACAGTTGCCTCGGGTTTAGGTCAACGACACTTGCAATCAAATAGCCGATTTACTTTCGGTTTCCAAAGCAAAGTGCACATTTGAAAGGCGGTTTACAGTCCCACATGACTATGAAATTGGATCTTTATGAAAATATTTGATCTTTTGAAAATTCAAGCTAGCTTTTACCCTAGATAAGTTTTCCGGAATAACCCTTCACCGGTGTTTGCAAAATATTTTTGTGGTTTTGGTGGGTTTCAGATTTGAAAATTTTAGCTCAAAACTTGCGGTTTTGTGTCACCCACTTGCTAACCTTGTATTTGGAAAGCAACACGTCCAGTTTACTTGTCCCGTATATTACCTTTCGATAAACTACCGTCTGGTTGTAAAGGAAAGCATTGAACAAGCAACTGTTAAGGCAATGTTCCCTGACATGCTTTTAATTATGGTCTATAACGTGTCGGATGCAATTACTATCCTTGGTAGGAGCAATAGTAAAGCTCACCCTTATGATTTTTCGGTCTGGCACAAGGTCCTGTCTTTGACCACTATGCAACCACCGTTCTTACGGTTGACACCCGATTTGGTTCAGGTGACCTAATGAATTCCAGGTGAATTCCTAGGATTTTACGTTCAATGGTAATGAACGCATCGAAAATGGATTTTCAGAAAACAAATCGGTTTTAATTTGATCAAAATATTTTCTCGTTCAAGCTCGAGTTTAGATATCATCGAATTCCATGAGTTTGTAATTCTCAATCTTTAAAGTCAATCTCAAGGATTGAGTAATATCAGTCTTAAAAGCTGATTTTTGATCTTTTAAGGAGATTATCCTTTCTGGAGATCTGATTCATTAGTCTTATCAAGCTAATTTGCACGGTGCCCCCCCATTGTACGAGATAAATCCTTCTCATGGTTAGGATAAATCTGACCACTTGGCGACCCTGTTTGATGCTGAGGTCCGTGGATTTCCTGCTGATTTTAGAGATGACTTTTCTAGATTTTTCGTCAACCTACAGCTGGTCTGGACGACAACTTCTTGACGTAAATCAAGAAGCGCGTGTCTTTTTCGGAAGACTTTACTTCCTTTTAATGATGGAATTGATTCATCGTGTAGATCCATCTCTTCTTTTCTTTCATCGGGTAAAATGGTTTAGTTTAGTCCAAAGCAAAAGTATTTTCAGTTATTTGTTACAGATATATGTGACATATGTTTAAGATAACTTGGTAAATTTTCCCACACTTGGCTTTTATTTTCCTCTTTATCGTCCTCTATTCATTTTAAATGAATTTCAACATTTTGGTTTGTTTCTCAATTTATGTCCTTTCCGAGGTAACAATAATTTCGGTGTTAAAACCTAGTTTTATCGTTCATAAATATGTATAAACATGATTTTAAGTTCATTTAATTGAAAATTTTGAAAAATTTTACTAGAATTGGGTAGTCAGTATATAAGACTAGGGCTGTTCTTTATTATCAGAGAGCACTAGATTCTAATACAACTACTACGTTACTAGTATTTTTAATGGTAACCAAGTGTATAAAGATAAAAATTTTAAAAATCCGAAAGAATTTAACCCCTTCCCACACTTAAGATCTTGCAATGCCCTCATTTGCAAGAAATCAGTACAATTTAAATTATTGAGGGTGATTAGCGTAGAAATGATTAAATTTTACCAAAGTTTCCAAACATATTGGCATTTGTTTGCTGAATGATAAATGGTGCATAGCATTTGTTCATTTCGTCTGTTGTTACATCACATTTATTTGTCATCTTGTCGTCAAAATTAGTAGCTTTTGCTGAACTTAATGCCAGTCTTTGAAAATGCGCTGTTTTACCCTGTTTTGTACAATCGACAATATACATACATACAAATATAATCATGCATGGCAATTTGAAATGGGACTTAATATCCCACTTTCAAATTCTAAATATGAAATATTAGTACACAATAGTAATAAAAATAATAAAAATTACACAAATATATCCAATAACAGAAGTTTAAACATGAAAAAGTCAAAAGATAAAAACATAAAAATCATAAAAATAACCAAATGGAACTAAATCAGTCTGGATAGGGGTTCCAGTTCATCTCATCGGGTGGGTTCCATTGTTGGTTATAGGTGTTCTGATAGGCTTGGTCATAGTCATACCGGTTAAAGGGTGGTCGGATATCGGGGCTATGTGGCGGAAAATGAGCAGGTCGAGTAGGTACATAGTTATTTGGTACCTGATATGATAGCTGGCTCATGATTTGATGCTGATGAACTAACCAGCTATCGTGTTGGCGTCGCCTATAATCCTTGTATACTCGCTCGGAGTTCCACTGCTCATACATACTATGTCTTGCCGCGTTCGTCATTGCTTCCTCATCTATACGAACGTGGACGTCAAGAATAGCTTCTCGAAAGACATCCCTAATGTCTTCCGCCTCCTCCATTTCCTCGTCTGAGCCTCTCTCTACCTGAGGATGAGATCCCTCATAGGGTACTGCCTGGTTACGTCTACTTTTCAATACCTTAGCACCCACATAAACTTTCAATCCTAAGGGCTCAACCTGTTCTCTACAAATCTGTAATGGACCCCCTTGGTTCCTATCAACACCTAAGTACTCTCCAATGAGAGTAACAAAAATACCTCCTCCTATTATACTCCCGTCCTGCATTCCCTCTACCATTTTAGATAAATAAAAAGCAACACAGTAAGGGATATTGACAAAGCTTCTAGGATTCCGAATACACTTTAGGTAGAATAAATCATATAAGGTAATTTTTTCTTTATTATGACCTCTTTGTGTAATCGAGTTAGCCAAAAATCTATGAATAATACGAAGCTCGGCTCTGTCAATATGTGTATAGGAGTGTCCTCCTGCTCGTGTAAAAACATCAAAATGTGACATACGCCTCCAAATGGCGTCAGCGTCAAAGTTACTATCTACCCGTTCACCATAATGAATCAAGTTTGTACAATCGGGTAATAGCAACTCACCAGGAGTATATATCTGTAAGGCCCTGGCCATGTCCAGCATGGACATTCTGTACATCCTACCGCCAAGGATAAACCTAAGAAATCTTCTATCATCTATTCTAACTATATTTGTATCAAGTGATACAGTACTCATCAACTCAACACACCATTCCTTATATACAGGTCTACGAATGGTGAAAAGACGTTCCCAATCTGTAAAAGAAGAACTGCCATACCTTTGAACTAAAAGCTGTCTAACTCGGTCAGCTAGATGGACCGTTTCCAAAGGGGCCCAATCAATTACCCTTTGCACCTCTACATTTTTTGTTACCAATTTGAATTTGTTCCTTTGATATGTCTCGTAATCTCTCCATCTTCTATCAAATCTCAGATTAGGATGTAGAGTGTGCTCAGGAATCGTTGGGAATTCTACTGGCGGCCTCATTGGGAATACTATGAATTCATCAACAAACTGTACTGGATCATAATAAGGTATGTGCTGATCAGGCTGTTGTTGTTCCTGTTGCGGTTCTTGTTCGTGTTGCATTTCTGGTTCTGGTTCTGGTGCTGGTCGTCTAGATGATGATGCTCCTGAACCTCCAGTGTCGGCTCTCTGTAAAATACATTAAACACAAAATTTGTGCATCCAAATATGCATTAGTGTTATCAAAATAACAACTTAAAACAATCACTATAACATGTTAAATCAAAATTAAACTTATACACATTTTCACAATTTTTCACAATTCTACATTTTTCAAATAAGCACATATGAAAATGTATACAAAATTCATAAGCATTTAACTCAAATAACATGTCAAAATATTCATTACTAATAATTTAACAAGTCTCAAATGGCAAATATATCAAATAAATCAAGTTCATAAATTTTGGACTTAAAAGTCCACTTTAATCTTCAAAAATCATGTTTAGGATCATTGTTTGGATCATTTAACTATCTAAACATGTTACACTACTCAATTTAGCAATAATTCATGACAAAAATTGGCCATAACCTGTTTATATCAAAAAACCCCAAATTGCTCAAGAACACAAACCCTAGATTTCTAAAAATTTTGAAGTTTTTGGCTTCAAATCATGTTAAATAGCATCAATCTACGTTATACATGCATAAAATACTAACAATTTATCACTAATTACACTAGAAATTAACAAAATTGCATTAGGTAAAAAAAATTGGTAATTATCACAAAAACTAGGAATTTATAGAGTTTAGGGGTGTAATTTTTACCAATTTGCTGAGGAATGAGAATCTAGGCATGATTAGAGCAAGAAAAATGACGAATTACAGTGGAAAAATGGCGAAAATTGGTGAATTTTTGGGTGAGTTTCGTGAATGTGTGTGTGTTGTGGTGAGGAAGGAAGAACAGGCTGTTTTATGTATCAGGTCTGGACTTCAGCTCCATGCGATCGCATGGAGTTGAAGTGTAAAACCCATGCGATCGCATGGGGGTCCGGGTACAGTGTTTTCAGGTTTTTTTTTTTTTTTTTAAAAACCTTATACTTTATAAAACTTATAATTATTTAAATTTTAAAAATTTGGTTTCCTTTAGGAGCGAGGGCGTTTCGGATCGTTGTCCTAGTCTGTCCCTCGACAAAATTTTAAAATTTGTCAAATC
The DNA here is from genome assembly GCF_046630445.1 of Rutidosis leptorrhynchoides. Taxonomy (NCBI): domain Eukaryota; kingdom Viridiplantae; phylum Streptophyta; class Magnoliopsida; order Asterales; family Asteraceae; genus Rutidosis; species Rutidosis leptorrhynchoides. The sequence goes on from NC_092334.1 coordinate 545,251,347, forward strand.
AAAGCGCTGTTTTTAAAAGTAAAGATTTTTGGGTTTTTTTAATGTTTTTGGCATACTTTAATTCAATAAGATTAAAAATAATGATAATAAAAGTTCTCGTCCCTCCCTCGGGTAAAGCAATTTCGGTTTAAAGACCTAGTCTTCAACTTACGACGAATCTTAAAAATCATATTTTTAACTTAATGAGATAAAGTAAATTTTTGTTTTTAAATTCACACAATTTAAATATAAAATTCAAAATTAATATTAAAAATTCACACCAAACTTAAAATTTGAAATGCATAAAATTAAAAATTCATATTTTAAAAATTAAAAATTCACACCAAACTTAATTTTAAAAATTCATATTATAAATTCACACCAAACTTATATTAATTTTTCAAATATTTACATTTTTTTTTTTAAATATTGTTTTTACAAAGTTTACAATATTAATTTAAGATTTAAATATTAATTTTGAAAACATGGTAAAAATAAAATTAAAAATCTTTTTGGCTTTTTATCCCACTTTAATCAATCAAATATTATCAAAAATATGCGCCCCTCTTTTCGGTAAAGTAATTTCGGTTCCAAGACCTAATTTAACTCATGACGAATTTTTGAAATATTTTGGGTTGATTGATTAAAGATATTTATACCTTAAGAATAAACGTTAAATTTCGCAGTGATGTAATAAATTTTTGGATGATATCAATAATTTCGGTCGCCAAACCTAATTTTATTTAATACCAATTTAATACTTTTTAGCGAATAAATTAGCGTTTATTATCAAAAGGTTAAAAATAAAAATAAAAATAAAAACTGTACAGACATACCTGTGAAATAGATTTCTTAGTTATATGATCTATCCCATTCATAAGATAGTCGGTTTTATTGGTTTTCCATAGCTACATAGGCGTAACCTCGAGCATTCAGTGTCTTTTCTTCTAAACATATAAACGGTCCGTCTCTGCATAAAGTAACAAATTCGGTGTTTGAATAGGTTTGATTATTTGAACATTTACCTCCATGTGACCATTTTCCGCATTTGTGACATCTTTCTAGGTGTCGTGCTCTTCTTTTCGCTGCGGATTTTGATTTTCCTTTACCAAATTGTAATTTATTATCTTCGCATCTGGATTCTTTTCTAACTCCGTCCATTCTTTCTCTGATTACTGATACTAATTCACTTGGTAGTATGTCATTATTACGTTTAGTGATCAAAGCGTGTAGCATTAGACCATGGTTTAGTTCACAGGCAGTCTTCATTTCGTAAAAACCTAAAAAAAAATAAAAATTCAGAATGGGGGGAGAAGACTAGTTCTTTAGGGTCTGCTAGGGAAAGACCATTCGGGTTCCATTTTCGAGAACTACACGAAAACAGACAATCTAACTCTAACAGAGATATATATTATCCTTTAAAGACTTGATTCTCCCCACACTTAGTTAGCTGTGGGGTCAAAATTGTGATTAACTTCGTTGTCGACTTCCATCGGACCATGTATGTAATGTTTAACTCTGTGACCATTAACTTTAAATTCAATCCCATTTGAATTTATTAATTCTATCGTTCCGTATGGGAAAACTCTTTTGACTATGAATGGTCCAGACCATCTTGATTTCAATTTTCCAGGAAATAGCTTGAATCGTGAATTGAAAAGAAGAACTCTGTCTCCTTCTTTAAATTTTTTTGAACTTCTGATTCTTTTATCATGCCATTTCTTCGTTCTTTCTTTATAGATTAACGAATTTTCGTATGCTTCATGTCTTAATTCTTCTAATTCGTTTAGTTGACTTAATCGTAGACGTCCGGCTTCATGTAAATCAAGATTACATGATTTCAAAGCCCAAAATGCTTTGTGTTCAATTTCTACTGGAAGATGACATGCTTTTCCATAAACAAGTCTAAAAGGTGTGGTTCCAATTGGAGTTTTGTAGGCTGTTCTAAAAGCCCAGAGTGCATCCTCCAATTTCATGGATCATTCCTTCGGATTTGATCCTACGGTTTTCTCTAGAATACGTTTTAAAGCTCGGTTGGTATTTTCAACTTGTCCACTTGTTTGTGGATGATATGCGGTGGAGATTTTATGAGTTACTCCATATCTTTTAAGAACTTTCTCAAGTTGATTATTACAGAAATGAGTACCCCGATCACTTATTAAAGCTTTCGGTGTTCCAAACCTTGCAAAAAGACGTTTTAAAAAGTTGACTACAACTCGTGCATCGTTAGTTGGGAGAGCTTGTGCTTCCGCCCATTTAGATACATAATCAATGGCTACGAGTATATATAGATTATTATGAGATTTTGGAAATGGACCCATAAAGTCAATACCCCAAATGTCAAATACTTCACATACTTGGATGACATTTTGTGGCATTTCATCACGTTGACTTATTTTTCCGGCCCTTTGACAAGCATCACAGGATTTGCAAAGAAGGTGTGCGTCTTTGTAAATTGTAGGCCAATAGAATCCAGCATCATAAACTTTTCTTGCTGTTAGTTGAGGCCCATAATGCCCTCCTGTTGGTCCTGTGTGACAATGGTTTAATATTTTACTAGTTTCATCTCCAAATACACATCGGCGTATTATTCCATCTGGACAACTTTTAAACAAATGTGGATCTTCCCAGAAATAGTGTTTTATATCACTGAAGAATTTCTTTCGTTTTTGGTACGATAATCCTTTTTCGAGGAATCCACAAACTAAGTAGTTTGCATAGTCTGCAAACCATGGGATTTCTTTATAATCTATCTTCAATAGATATTCATCAGGAAAATTGTCTTGTATGGCCGATTCATTTAGAACTTCTAATTCGGGATTTTCAAGACGAGAAAGATGATCAGCGGCGAGATTTTCTGCTCCTCTTTTATCTCGGATTTCAATATCAAACTCTTGTAAGAGTAAGATCCAACGGATTAATCTTGGTTTAGCATCTTGTTTTGAAAATAAGTATCTAAGAGCAGAATGGTCAGTATAGACCACAGTTTTTGCTAGAACGAGATATGATCGAAATTTGTCAAAAGCAAAGACAATAGCAAGGAGTTCTTTTTCAGTAGTTGTATAGTTTGTGTGTGCTCCTTGTAACGTCTTACTAGCATAATATATAGGTTGAAATCGTTTTTCAATCCTTTGTCCTAAAACGGCTCCCATTGCAAAATCACTTGCATCGCACATTAGTTCAAATGGTAGATTCCAATTTGGTGTTATCATGATCGGTGCATTAGTGAGTTTTTCTTTAAGAATACTAAAAGATTTGATACACTCATCTGAAAAGATGAATGGAGCATCCTTTTCTAGGAGTTTATTCATAGGAGTGGCAATTTTAGAAAAATCTTTTATGAAACGTCGGTAAAAACCGGCATGCCCTAGAAAACTCCTAACTCCTCTAACATTGGTGGGATGTGGAAGTTTAGCAATTACATCTACTTTAGCTCTATCCACTTCAATTCCTTCTTTTGAAATTTTATGTCCAAGAACGATGCCTTCTTTAACCATGAAATGGCATTTTTCCCAATTAAGTACTAGATTTGATTGTTCGCATCTAATTAGCATTCGTTCCAGATTATCTAGACATGATTTAAATGTATCACCGAAGACTGAAAAGTCATCCATGAATACTTCCATGCATTCTTCTATCATGTCGTGAAAAATCGCCATCATACACCTTTGAAAGGTTGCAGGGGCGTTGCAAAGTCCAAATGGCATGCGTTTGTAAGCAAAAGTACCATAAGGGCACGTGAATGTGGTTTTCTCTTGGTCCTCGGGTGCTATTGGAATTTGAAAATATCCGGAAAATCCATCTAGAAAACAATAATAACTATTTCCGGCTAATCTTTCCAACATTTGATCTATGAAAGGTAAGGGAAAGTGATCTTTTCTGGTGGCGTCATTTAATTATCTATAATCAATACACACACGCCATCCTGTTACAGTCCTAGTAGGAATAAGCTCATTTTTCTCATTTGTAATGACAGTCATGCCACCCTTCTTAGGTACGCATTGAACTGGGCTTACCCATGGACTATCAGAGATTGGATAAATTAGACCTGCATCTAGCAGTTTAATAATCTCTTTCTTAACTACATCTTGCATATTAGGATTTAGTCTTCGTTGGCGTTGCACATACGTTTTATGACCTTCTTCCATAAGGATTTTATGTGTGCAATACGAAGGACTTATTCCTTTAATATCATGAATCTTCCATGCAATGGCTGGTTTATGAGCTTTCAACACAGAAATGAGTTGTGATTTCTCATTTTCAGTAAGAGAAGACGATATTATTACAGGTAATTCAGATTCACCATGTAAATAAGCGTATTCCAAATGGTTTGGAAGTGGCTTTAACTCTAATTTCGGAGGTTCTTCTATCGATGATTTGTATCGATATCTGTCTTCTTCTTTTAGCATTTGAATTTCTTCTGTTGTTGGTTCATATCCATTAGCTATTAGTGTAGCTAACATTTCAGCTTCATCAATTGGTTCATTACCTTCTCCTAAAGAACATTCTCCTGTTCCTTGTAATTCTGGAAATTCTTCTAATAATTCTGCATGTGCATCTATAGTTTGAATATAATAACATGCATCATCTGCAGATTGTGGTTGTTGCATTGCTCTATCAACTGAAAAGGTAACACTCTCATCTTCTATACTTAGGGTCAATTTCTTACCGAACACGTCTATCATTGCTTTAGCCGTGTTTAAGAATGGTCTTCCTAATATGAGAGGAACTTGAGAATCTTCTTCCATTTCCAGAACAACAAAATCTACTGGAAATACTAAAGTACCAACTTTAACTAGCATGTTCTCCATTATCCCTCTAGGATATTTTATTGATCTATCGGCTAGTTGTATGCTTATTCTGGTTGGTTTCAATTCTCCAAGGTCTAGTTTAGCGTATAGTGAATACGGCATTAAATTTATACTAGCACCTAAGTCTGCCAATGCTTCTATTGAACTAAGACTACCCAGAAAACATGGAATTGTGAAACTTCCTGGATCAGATAATTTTTCTGGTATCTTATTCAACAGCACTGCTGAACAATTAGCATTCATAGTAACAGCCGAGAGTTCTTCCATTTTCTTTCTATTTGAAATTAGATCTTTCAAGAATTTAGCATATCTAGGCATTCCTGAAATCACATCAATGAAAGGAAGATTTACATTTATCTGTTTAACCATATCCAAGAATTTGGATTGCTCGGCTTCAAGTTTCTCTTTCTTCATTTTACTCGGGTAAGGAAGTGGTGGTTGGTATGGTTTAACATAAGGTTTATCCTTAACTATGTTATCTTCATTAACCTTTTCAACTACCGGTTCTTTTTCCTTATCTTGATCAGGTTGTGGTTCTTGTGGAGTAGGAATAGTTTCATCAGAAGTTACAGGTATTTCCGGTGGTTTAAGTGTTGTACCACTTTTTGTGGTAATAGCTTTAGCTGTTTCATTCCGGGGGTTAGCATTTGTATCACTAGGTAGACTTCCTGGTTTTCTTTCACCTATTAACCTTGCTAGGTTACTTACTTCTTGTTCCAGATTTTAAATAGAAGCTTGTTGATTTCTAAATGCTTGAGCATTTTGTTCATTAGTTTGTTTCTGAGATGTGAAAAACTGCGTTTGAGTTTCAACTAGCTTCGTCATCATATCTTCTAAATTCGGCTTTTTATCATCGGTTTGTTGTGGTGGTTTGTTTTGAAAATTAGGTCTTTGCTGATTATAAGTATTATTGGATACTTGTTGATTGGTAGGACCTTGTTGGTTGTTGTATGGAATATTTCGGTTATAATTTTGGTTTTGATTGTAAATCGGTCTTGGCGGTTGATAATTATTCTGATAATTATTTCCAGGCCTTTGGTTTATGTATGAAATATTCTCTCTTTGTTCCATTGTTAATTCAATACTGAGACAATCTTTTGTCAAATGTGGTCCTCCACACTGCTCACAACTAATTCATATTGAGTGAATATCTTTAGTCATCTTTTCCATTCGTCTCTCCACAGCATCTATCTTTGCGGAAATGGAATCTAAGTCATGGCTAGAATCGGCTCTAGCTGCTTTAGATGATCTAATGATATCTTTTTCTTGGTGCCACTCATGTGAGTGGGAAGCAGTGTTATCAATAATTTTGTAAGCATCAGTTTCGGTTTTCTTCATAATAGAACCACCAGCTGCTATATCTATGTCTTTCCTTGTAGTGATGTCGCATCCTTGGTAGAATATTTGTACTATTTGACAGGTGTCTAAACCATGTTGCGGACATCCTCTTAACAACTTTCCATATATTGTCCATGCCTCATATAGAGTTTCATTTGGCTTCTGTGTAAACGTAACAATTTCTGCTTGAAGTCTTACGGCTTTAGATGCAGGAAAGAATTGTTTAAGAAATTTGTCAACTAAAACATCCCATGTATCAATCGCCCCTTCAGGTAACGATTCCAACCAATCCTTGGCTTCTCCCTTTAAAGTCCAGGGAAATAACATGAGATATATCTGTTCATCCTCCACTTCTCGGATTTTAAATATTGTGCAGATCCTATTAAAGGTACGTAGATGTTCATTTGGATCTTCCTTCGGCGCACCACTAAATTGGCATTGATTAGTCACCATGTGTAGAATTTGTCCTTTGATTTCATAATCTGGTGCATTAATGTCTGGATGAGTAATTGCGTGACCTTGGCCAGTGCGTTTAGCTCTCATTCGGTCTTCCATACTTAAAGGTTCCAGATTCTCCATAATTGAATTTGTTGAATCGGAATCACTAGAGGATTCTGATTTAATGGTTCGTTCCTCAATAATCTCTGTTTGAATTATTGGTGGTTCCGAAGGAAAGTTTAGTGGTTCAGGATCTACGAACCGTTCCTGAATATTCTCCGGATTCTCAATTGTGAGGTCGGATTCAAAAAATGGATTATCGGAAATTTGAACTGAAGTACTTGGTCGACTGGATGACGATTCTAAAGAAAAATCAACGGCAGTAATATTTGCTAAATGTCTTGATCTAGTTACAGGTGGTGAACGTACAAAAGGTGGTGAACGTCTTGCTCGGTGCATTCACTGAATATCCTATTAGTTTTAAAAAGGAAAGAAAAATTATAATAAGTTATCCAATTAATAGACTTTTCTGATTTTGCCCACGTTTCGAATAGCCAAAAGATGCAGCAGAGGGGCAGGATTCATTTGGTCTCAATATAATTGAGGACTGTTTGGCTCCAATAACCCGGTCCACGTACAAATCCAACTATTACTACGAACCAGAAAATTTTGATGTCTATCAATTTAACCACTTAAAATAAATTTTTGTAATTTTAAGAAATTTAGATAAGAAGTAGAATAAAAATCTATGTCCTAAAACTAGAATAGCGAGAAATAAGAAAGAAAAAGAGTTCGTCGAAAAAGGTCGAAAAAGAAAAATGGTTGAAAAATAAAAGGTGACGGAAAAATAAAAGAAACTTTTAAGACTTAAAAATACTTAACTAACCTAACCTTATTACTACAACTAACTTAAAATTATAATCGCAAATTGAGATTACTAATTGGAATGATAATTGGTACATAGTAAAAGGTGTCTAAAAATATTAAAGCTTACAGGAAAAACTATATCCCAAATGGAAATAACTTAAAAAAAAACTAAAACTTAAAAAGGCGTCGCAAAATTCTAAAGTACCTAAATCTTAATCTAAAGAAAAAGCACTTAAGGAATTCTACGGCAAAGACTAAAAATCTAGAAGTAAAAATAACTATGGCAAAAACTATGAATTAAAACTAAATATGAGCTAAAAATACAAAAGTTACGCTAAAAGAGTACAAAATATAAAAATATACTAAAAATTTTAAAAAGTATAATTTTTATAAAAATATTATTTTTATATTATTTATTTTATAAAAATATTAATTTTAAAATTTAATTAAACTAAATAAACTAAATATATAAATTAAATAATAAAACTAAACTTAATTAATATTAAATATAAAACTAAATAGGGTTTTATATTTATAATAATAAATAATACCCGTAATTAATGCTGATTCAGGGCTACAGTTGGCGTGTCAGCACGTCTCATGCGATCGCATGAGTCCTCAGTTGCCCAGCCATGCGATCGCATGGGCTAGGGTTTCGGGCCACAGAGTGGGCTGCTACAGGCCGAATTAATTATTATTATTTTTTTTAAATATAAAATATATTTATAAATTAAATAAAACTTAAATTTTTACAAACTAAAAAAAAATAGAAATAAAGAAACTTAATAAAACTTAAATATTTACCAAACTCTAAAAAAAATATTTATATTTTTGTTTTTCTTTTAATATTTTTGAATATTTAAAACGTATTTTTACAAAAGCATACTAAAAGTAGAAATTTTTTTTTTTATATATAGCGTTGCGCTTCCGGCTTTTAAGACTGTCCCCGGCAGCGGCGCCAAAATTACTTGATGTTTCGCGAGGGGTATATAAAATACTTATTAAATTTTAGCAGAAAATACTATTAAATACGATACAATTTTACACAAGATATTTATTTATTTATAAAATGGATATACTTAAACCTTGCTACAACACTTATAGGCAGTGTACCTAATCGTAAAGTAGTGTAGTTTTTAGTAAGTCCGGTTCGTTCCACAGGGAAATCTTTAAACAAAGCTTAACGCTATATTAGTTTACTTTTATAAAAATACAAATATATATATAAGTAATATTATTATTATAAATGGGGGTTTTTACCGTTTAATGACCGGTTTGTCGATTTTAAAACTTTAGTCGCAGTTAAAACCAAATGTAAAATAATAAATATAAATACAAGACTTAAATTAAAGCGTAAAGTAAATAACGATAATGAAATTGCGAATAATAAAAGTGCGATAAAATAAACTTGCGATAATTAAAGAGTACGATAATTAAAAGTGCAATTAAATAAAATAACAATAAAAATGCGATAATTAGAAGTGCAATTAAATATAAAATAAAAGAAATTAAATATGAAATAAAAGAATTATGCTTATTTAAACTTCCGTAATCATGATGTTTGACGTGTTGATTTTAGTTTTATGCCCATGGGTTAATTGTCCTTTGTCCTGGATTATTTAATATGTCCGTCTGGTTTTTGTCCATAACAGTCCATCAGTCATAAATATAAAGTGCGAGTGTCCTTGTCAAATTATCTTTATACCCGAAGTTAAATATTCCAACTAATTGGGGACTTAAACTGTAACAAGATTTTAATACTTGTTTAATAATTACACCAGGATGTCGACTGAGTGTGATCCAAGGTTTTAATATTTTGTTATCAATTATACCAAGTGTCCTTGTACATAATTTCACCCCTGTTTTAATTATTCTAGTGGCTATTAATCCATTCCCGTGTCCGGTTAAATGAACGATTATTCGTACATATACATACCCCGCCCATCGTGTCCGATTGAGTGTATATGGTAATTTATAGGGACGCCCAATTGTAAATCTTTATATTAACATTAACAAACTATCATTTAGTTAAACAAATATAAAGCCCATTAATAGCCCATAGTCTAATTTCCACAAGTGTCGTTCTTTTGTCCAAACCCCAATTATAGTACAAAGCCCAATTACCCAATTTTAGTAATTAGCCCAATATCATGATTACTTTGTTTTAAATAAGCATAATAATAACTTAGCTACAAGACATTAATGTAAAAAGGTTGAACATAACTTACAATGATTAAAAATAGCGTAGTGTTACACGGACAGAATTTCGACTTACACCCTTACAATATTCGCTAACATACCCTTATTATTAGAATTATAATTAAAATTAAAATTAAAATATAAATTATAAATATAAATATATCGTATGAATGAGAAAAGAGAAAGATAGATTATTATTTTTGGTGCACCAAAGCTCGATTTTTATAGGCATGTGGGCTGAAACTGGGGCTCATGCGATCGCATGGATTTATGCCTTCCAGGCCATGCGATCGCATGGCCAGCTGGGGAGGCTCATTTTTGGTTGTTTTCTTCTGCCGACGGTTTTATAAATAATATAATATATTAAATAATTATAAGAATTATTTAAATATTATATTATATTTATGTGCATAGTTGACTTGTAATTTTTAGTCCGTTGCGTCGAGCGTTGAGAGTTGACTCTGGTCCCGGTTTCGGATTTTCGAACGTCCTTGCGTATAATTTAATATCTTGTACTTTGCGTTTTGAATCTTGTACTCTTGTAATTTCGAGACGTTTCTTATCAATAATTGGAACCTCTTTGATTGTATTTTGTACTTTTGAGCTTTTTGGTCGTTTGCGTCTTCAATTCGTCGAATCTGTCTTTTGTCTTCACCTTTTATTATTTAAACGAATATCACTTGTAAATAGAACAATTGCAACTAAAAGCTTGTCTTTCTTGAGGAACAATGCTATGAAATATATGTTCGTTTTTAGCATTATCATATATATATATATATATATATATATATATATATATATATATATATATATATATATATATAGATATATATATATATATATATATATAACTTGAAAATATGATAATTAAATATCTCATTAAGTATATTAACAAGGTATTATATATACATTTTCATACTACTAATTTAAAGAGTTTTCGGACAATATATATGTTACTTTTTAAACGACGTAATTAACTTATGTTAAAATGTATTTACATACAATGTATTATGAGTATAAATACATCCTAAAAAGTATTGAATACACTTAATAATATACAAATACAGAAAAGGGATAGCTATATTCGTATTTTCGTTCATTTTTCTCAAGAATTCTACTCGTATTTATACGGTATTTATACAGTATTTAAACAGTATTTATACGCGTATTATACGCAGCTTCTAGAAGTATTTACTATTGGTATATACCAATAGAAATCTACAATTACGTATTTATACGCGTATTATACGCAGCTTCTAGAAGTATTTACTATTGGTATATACGAATAGTAATCTACAATTATTGATGTATTATGTCATGCATGGCCGAATGGTTTTTAACTTATCTTAGATATTTTTTACTAAAAACCAAATTTATGAGCCTATAAATAAGCACCATTTCTAACTCATTTTTACACATTCATTTTCCAAATTTTACTTACAATTTTCACACACACTTGCAAGAACTCTCTCATTCTTTGTTCTACTACTTAATTCCAGCAACTTTACATTCTAAACTTGAGGTAAAAACTCTACTTCAACTCTTGTTCAATACATATGTTTATAGCTATCTATATAAGAGTTTATAAACTAGAACATAGTTTAGTTGATTCTAAACTTGTTTGAAAAACTAATCTAATCTTTCTAACTTAACTCTAATAACACTTATTTATATGTATTATGATGTTATATTAAGTTAATATAAGAACTTATAACTTATACATATGAAGAACACCTTGAAACTTAACATATATCGTTTAATCTCCATTCGGTAAAAAGCGGGCTGTTTTGGGTTGGGAATTGAAAACCTATCTTAGACTTTGAGTTCGAGGCTAAGACTTTGGAAATATGTTAATATATCTAAATAAGACTTTCAGTAATTTTTTCATGATTTTAGAAAAGGTGGAAGTATTTTATCAAAAATCATATATCGGGTGGATGTCGGGATTCTTCCAAATCTGACCACCGGCACAAAAAGAGGGTAAAACTCTAAAAATTACTACTCGGGCTGAACTTTTCGAATTGGTTTTGAAAAATTAACTTATTAATGAATCCATAGCAATTTGGTTCACTTTAAACGGAGTTGTAATGAATATTTGGCGAGCAAAACAAAATCTTCTAAAATTAACATTGTATGGACGAAATTCATCTTATAAAAACTATATTAACCATATCCTTTCTAACTTTTCCTATATCCTATATATATTTGAACATGTTATCATTAGTATAACAAAATATTATAATCTTGGTTAATTTCGAGATTGTATATATATAATAATCTTGGTACGTTCCATGACAATACATATACAATATGTTCGGATAAATCGAAAGACACCATGTACACAATACGTCTGGGTTAATTCTAAGACAATACGCGTACCATGGGTCATGATTGAGTCTATAACAATACGTATACAATACGCCGTGGGGTAATTCTAAGATTATATATACATACTGATTATTGGACTGTTGGACTATTGGAATACTGGACTATTGGACTATTGGACTATAATTAGACTATTAACAAAGGACTACTAACAAAGGACAACTAACAAAGAACAACTAACATGAAAATGTTAAAAATTAATATATAAGTATTCTATGAACTTGCTTTATTTTATTCATATGTTGTATTATCTGAATCATTATTATTGTTATAGGTTCGTGAATCCAACGATGATGGCCATATTTTTAATAAGTTGAAAACTTATTATTAATATACTTTTACTACCGTGAGTATATAGTCCCATTTTTAAACTCTAAAAATATTTTGGGATGAGAATACATGCATTTTATGTTTTACGCTATGGACACAAGTACTTAAAATATATTCTACGTTCAGTTGTACCACCTTGCATATCTTCCCTAATAGCTTGGTAAATAATATTTACATATTGTAAGAACATGTAAGCGCGAATCCTATTGATAGATATATTGAGTTTGACAACCCCAACCGGGCTAGTCGCTCTAGTATCGTAAACGGTTGCATAGTACTTCGTTTTTACTACACTTGGTACATTGTAGGGAACCAGGTTTTGCATTAGTGTGTCTAACTGATAGTTGTTATGATGCATTAGTAAGTCTGGACTTCGACCGTGTCTGCATGTCAAAAGTTTTGCTTATCATTTCTTATCGAAAATAACCTGCTTATCATTCTTAAGTCTAGACACGTCTTACTGCATTGATTGCATGATTAGTGTATAGACAAAATTCATATCTTAGCGTATCTGTTACTGTAACCTTTGTCTGACAGCTTCCGAAAATTTCTCCGTAATTCGCGGGATCCGATGTACTTTATATAGGTATTCTATGCAAAAAGAATATCATCTGATATCCGAAAATCATTTCATATCGAAAATCCTTTATCTAACCGTGCAAGATGTATCCTGCAACTAGTTCGAGTTCCTCAGAGTTTGACAGCTACTCCGACATGAATTTCTACCTGAGCTCCGAAAGCAGTGTCACCGGAATGGATCAACCAATCAACCATCATCAATTCTGGATGAATTGGGGGTGGGTTCGTAGCCGACTCAATCAATGGAGACAAGAAGAAGGCGATCCCTTCCATCCACCGAATTTTCCATTTGGCGAAGAACCTAAAGCACTTACCGGCGAACCTGTCCAAAACACCATCTTCACCCTCATTTCCAGAATAGCTCGCAACGATTACGTAATATCTACTATTCTAAACCTTATTTATCCGCTCATTCCAACTACCAATCATCCTGGAATAATAGAAGAAGTCGGCGAGCTTCGTGCTCGAGTAATCAATCTGGAGAATATAGTGCACAACTTACAAGCACCAGCAACACCTGCAGCACCACAATATCCGCAAGCTCCATAACCACCGATAATATCAACACCTCAATCACCAATATGTATATTGTATTATCGAGTTATAAAATATTAACTCATTCTTTTCAAGGAATTTATATGTATATTATATATATATAAATTTTGAAACCATAATTTATCTTTTCGTATTAAGCTATTCCGTATGAGTTTTTTAAGGGTAGATACTACTCGGTTAATTCATATTGCTAATATGCTACGAAGTACATCCTTCATTAACAACTTAACAATCGTTAACTATAATCTCTGTATCAACTCAATGAATTCTATCCCCTAATAAACCAAGTGTAATATTCAAATATAGATTTGATTTTACACTTTCATTTTTGATGTACCTGAAACTTTCTTGAAAATATCATTCGTGTCTTGCGAAGTTCACAAAAATTCCATGAGCACCAACATCTTTCACCGAGGAATGTCAATAAGATTAAATAATGAAGTATTGATTACTTTAGCAAAATACTCTACGAAGATTATCTAAAGTTTTAAAGATTATTCATTTTTAGTTCCAGCCAATAATCAAATGAGTTTAATATGAACTCATTAAATCTGTATTACATCTGAAGAAAATATACATACATATATTTTCATAAAAACTGTAATAAAAATTCTCTTGTACAAAATATTATTTGTGAAATATTTTTTTAACGGGTAGGTAATACCCGAGAAATATTTAAGTTCACAATTAATATGTTACACTGTATACTCTTAAATTATTCGATAATCATTATCTATACTCACTACTTTCACAATGATATATATTCTTCCATAGACATCAGAACAACCATTCCCATCCAAATTCAATTACATATTCTGATTTTGACAGATCAGAATTCAAGTCAAGATATAACAGATAACATCACTCTTAGATCCTTACATCTTTCAAAACCATACTTTGAATTCAAAACTGTAATAGAACGTCACTCTTATTCATAAAACCCAGAAATATATTCATTTCATTCAAAATCCTAAATGATTTCATCTTGAACATCATGTGTAAATTGACGATTACAACCTGCGTTCAAATCCTTCATGAGTCTTGAAAACACTTCAACTGATGAACAATCAAGAGGATGAACCAACCACACATTATCTTCGAAAAAGATTTACACATATATTCATACACCTGGAAAACTCTCGTAACTAAATAACAGCCTAACACGTATCTGTGCTACATCTTTTGACATTGTTATTACAAAAAATAACCTTACAATCCTTTTTCAAAGTATTCAGTTTTATCACACTTCCAACAAGTCAACTTCGACTTCTCGTTCAGATCAGCCCTATTATAATCTTGATATATACGTTTACCTTTTTGCTTTTGTTACCGGGGAACCTTTTATATTCCACCATATTAACGGTAAACGTATCAGCAGCTTCATTACTCTTTGGTGTAAGTCTCTCCGAAAAATCACTATCATTATATATTGAAATCCTATCATGTACTCATCAACGTCTTGTAACGATAATTGTCATACCATATACCGGGAAGCATCAATCATTATTTTGAAATTCGCAACGTTTCTACGTCAACAGTTATATATATACATATAACGTCTATCTCCTGAACTTATATACTTCAATTTTGAATTTCTGAAAAACACCCCAGTCCGTGAATCAATTCTAGGAGTTTTGAAAAGCTGATGAAGTAGCAAAAACTGTAAATGACCTTAGCAATCAAAAGTTTGACGAAAAAGAATAGTGTGTCGAGAAAGGCTCAGAAAAAGAGAAAAATTTTGTACTGAAAAATGGGTTGAGCAAACCATGAAAGAGACTGTGGACATATCACAAGAAATAAACCTGTAATCCAGATGTTCCAGTATATGATGAAATCTTCCACGAATACCTTGCTCCTTACTTATTTTAAATCCTTGCGGAAAATTTCAAAATATCATCATATCTTCATTATAAATATCTTCGATATTTCTGAAGATATCTTTATAACTATTCTTGTCCGAAATCACTTATCTCTTCATGCTATCTGTGTTACATCATAAAGGAAACTGTTTTAGTTTCTAAATTTCTATAAGCTACGAGTTTAAATTATGAATGTTTTTGAGGTAGTGTTGGGAATTGATGCATGAGTTAGTATAATATAATGACGCCTGATCAACGTGGTTATATTACAGTAAGTCATGCTGAGTTTCTAATGGAACGTGATGATTCACATATTATACCATCATCATGTGCCATGTTACACGATTCTTTCATTCTATTTAACCTCTAAACATATCAAGAACATATTTTCTTAATAGTTTTATCTTTTCCGTGATACCGGTAATTTACCAAATTAAAATCGTGCTATTATAATTCCTTTCTGCTTAAAACATTAGTTATGTTCATTCGAAATTTCGTACCTACAAAATCGAGACTTCTTGATCGCTTTACTTAAAGTCGAGAAGAGAAAACAAAAGGATGGAGCTCAGAAAAATAAGGGAAAATACAAAGCCCGATAACAACAAAGAAATTACAACCCGTGTATATCAATGCGTATAACAATATAAAGACACGGGAGGATGATAAATACAACAATCCCTAGAGCACAGTAGAAGTAAACAGATTCCTCCGGTGGGAGCTGGAAAAGAAGGATAATGGTGGCGAACGCCAATATTAGGTCAAGAACCAGAACTGGATTGAGCATTTTCACAATCTTTTAAATGTATGAATTGAGGGAAGAAAGTAGAGATGGTAAAAAAAATAATGAGATGGAAGAGGTCAATTTATAGTGAAAATATCAGACAGAGCAATCGAGACAGATTACCGTATTTAATTAATGAGGATCCTAATCTCCTTAAATCCCGAAAAATCAAATCTCATATAGATTTTGAAGATTTTCTTTACATTCCTTGAAATCCGGGAATCAACTGTGACTACGTCATTAGTTGAGACGAAACTTTATTTTCTCAATTCCATCTTTTATGATAGCTTTACTCATACTCTTCACATAATCGAATTGATCTATCCATATTTCTCAATGGTGAAAAACTCTATATTTATTGAACTCATGCTATTCATAAACGAAACTTGACTCATTCAAGGTATTCAAAATACTCCATTAATCTATTTCCTTGATAATGATTATATGAACAAATCAAATTCATGATATGAATTCAAGTTACATCATATTTCTTGATACAAGAATATTCTTGTTTTCATTATCAAACTTTCCTTAGCCAAATTTCGGGATGAAATTTCTTTAACGGGTAGGTACTGTGACGACCCGGATTTTTCCGACTACTTGATTATACTATCTACATGATTTAATAATTCCGACTTGATAAGCAATGCATTTTAATAAGTCTTGAACCTCCGGAAAGAGTTTTACACAAGCTTTTGGTCACCCTTTTATTCCTACGATTCACGAACGTTGTAACTTGTATTAATTATATATATATATATATATATATATATATATATATATATATATATATATATATATATATATATATATTGGAAACGTTATAGATTAAGTTTAAATTTAGTCGAAATTTTCGGGTCATCGCAATATATATATATATATATATATATATATATATATATATATATATATATTGTGATGACCCGGAAATTTCGACTAAATTTAAACTTAATCTATAACGTTTCCAACACGATAAGCAAAGTCTGTAAAGTTGAGTCACGAAAGTTTTGGAACTATATTCATGTAATCAATTATTCTTTGACTGTTCTCGACGATTTATGAATAATTATATGTATGTATGTATATGTATATATATATATATATATATATATATATATATATATATATATATATATATATATATATATATATATTTATATTTATATGTACAAGTAAAAACGACTTTCTTACAGTAAAACACTATTTGCTACAGTAAAAATGACAGTGCTACAGTAAACACTATTTGCTACAGTAAACACTATTTGCTACAGTAAACACTATTTGCTACCGTGAACACTATTTGCTACAGTAAACACTATTTGATGTCGATGAACTAGCAAACAAAAACGGAAAAGGCGGCCATGCGATCGCATGAGCTACAGTAAATCGAAAAGTACTATAAAAACTCGATTTCGTGCAGTTTGTTTCTCATATTATTATTACTCTGTATTATTTATTATTATTATTATTATTATTATTATTATTATTATTATTATTATTATTAATAAAGATTATTATTAATCTTATTATTTTTATTATTAGTGTTATTATTTTTGCGATACAAAAATAATAATGTACATAAAATATTACGACAAAGTGCTGTCCAAGTAATTTTCAAAACGAGTTTCCAAGCGAGCTAGAGCTAAGGAAAATATGGGTTATTGCCAAGGAGGTTATGGGTAATGTTCGGGGGTATATTTGTGAATCAAACCTAGTGTTTATCATCTCCGATGCGTCTACGTGCTTTCCTGCAATATTGTATATTGTATATCAATATTAAACTGTGAGTTCATTTGCTCCCTTTTTACATATATTTTTGGGCTGAGAATACATGCGCTGTTTTATAAACTGTTTTACGAAATGGACACAAGTACATACTAAATTCTACACTGAGTTTAAACCGAAAATCCCTTAACTTTGGTAACTAGTAACTGCCGGTTATAAGAACTGGTAGGCGCGAATAGTTGTATATGGATCCATAGGGCTTGACATCCCCGTCCGAGCTAGTAGCGCTAGCCTTTTAACGGACGTATGCTATTTGATAAGCGTACATGTTGGTTTGCGTGTATTATTAAGATGATTATACAAAGGGTACAAATTATATAAACGTTAAAGTTTAGTTACCAGGGTGCTCAATCTTGTAGAATATTTTGATAAACGTTTCTGGATGAAACAACTGAAATCTTGTGGTTTACTTTTATATACAGATGATGTGAAACATTAACTCACAAACCTGATAAACGTTTTGAATAAAACAACTGAACTTTTGTAATCCACATTGATATACGAATTATGTGTAATATTAAAACTATGAACTCACCAACCTTTGTGTTGACACTTGAAGCATGTTTATTCTCAGGTTTCTAGAAGTCTTCCGCTGTTTGCTGATACGTGATACAAGTTATGTGCTTGGAGCCATACATGCTATATACAAGAAACTTGCATTCACCAAACCATTACCATGTACCTTATTTTGACTGTATTGTCAACAGATGTATTATTGTAAACCATTTAAATGGTGATTGTCTATACATAGGAATCATCAGATGTTAAAAACCTGGAATTTATATATACATTTATGAAATACCTTCTCAAACGAATGCAATGTTACAAAACGTATCACATAGAGGTCAAAAACTCGCAATGGGACCAGATGTTGATGTATTCGTCCAGGTGGATTAGGACGGGTCATCACACACACACACACACACACACATATAGATATATATATATATATATATATATATATATATATATATATATATATATATATATATATATATATATATATATATATATATATATATATATATATATATATATATATATATATATATATATTTAACTTGAAAATATGATAATTAAATATCTCATTAAGTATATTAACAAGGTATTATATATACATTTTCATACTACTAATTTAAAGAGTTTTCGGACAATATATATGTTACTTTTTAAACGACGTAATTAACTTATGTTAAAATGTATTTACATACAATGTATTATGAGTATAAATACATCCTAAAAAGTATTGAATACACTTAATAATATACAAATACAGAAAAGGGATAGCTATATTCGTATTTCCGTTCATTTTTCTCAAGAATTCTACTCGTATTTATACGGTATTTATACAGTATTTAAACAGTATTTATACGCGTATTATACGCAGCTTCTAGAAGTATTTACTATTGGTATATACCAATAGAAATCTATAATTACGTATTTATACGCGTATTATACGCAGCTTCTAGAAGTATTTACTATTGGTATATACGAATAGTAATCTACAATTATTGATGTATTATGTCATGCATGGCCTAATGGTTTTTAACTTATCTTAGATATTTTTCACTAAAAACCAAATTTATGAGCCTATAAATAAGCACCATTTCTAACTCATTTTTACACATTCATTTTTCAAATTTTACTTACAATTTTCACACACACTTGCAAGAACTCTCTCATTCTTTGTTCTACTACTTAATTCCAGCAACTTTACATTCTAAACTTGAGGTAAAAACTCTACTTCAACTCTTGTTCAATACATATGTTTATAGCTATCTATATAAGAGTTTATAAACTAGAACATAGTTTAGTTGATTCTAAACTTGTTTGAAAAACTAATCTAATCTTTCTAACTTAACTCTAATAACACTTATTTATATGTATTATGATGTTATATTAAGTTAATATAAGAACTTATAACTTATACATATGAAGAACACCTTGAAACTTAACATATATCGTTTAATCTCCATTCGGTAAAAAGCGGGCTGTTTTGGGTTGGGAATTAAAAACCTATCTTAGACTTTGAGTTCGAGGCTAAGACATTGGAAATATGTTAATATATCTAAATAAGACTTCGAGTAATTTTTTCATGATTTTAGACAAAGTGGAAGTATTTTATCAAAAATCATATATCGGGTGGATGCCGGGATTCTTCCAAATCTGACCACCGGCACAAAAAGAGGGTAAAACTCTAAAAATTACTACTTGGGCTGAACTTTTCGAATTGGTTTTGAAAAATTAACTTCTTAATGAATCCATAGCAATTTGGTTCACTTTAAACGGATTTGTAATGAATATATTTGGCGAGCAAAACAAAATCTTCTAAAATTAACATTGTATGGACGAAATTCATCTTATAAAAACTATATTAACCATATCCTTTCTAACTTTTCCTATATCCTATATATATATTTGGACATGTTATCATTAGTATAACAAAATATTATAATCTTGGTTAATTTCGAGATTGTATATATATAATAATCTTGGTACGTTCCATGACAATACGTATACAATATGTTCGGATAAATTGAAAGACACCATGTACACAATACGTCTGGGTTAATTCTAAGACAATACGCGTACCATGGGTCATGATTGAGTCTATAACAATACGTATACAATACGCCGTGGGGTAATTCTAAGATTATATATACATACTGATTATTGGACTGTTGGACTATTGGACTATTGGACTATTGGACTATATTTAGACTACTAACAAATGACCACTAACAAAGGACAACTAACAAATGACTACTAACATGAAAATGTTAAAAATTAATATATAAGTATTCTATGAACTTGCTTTATTTTATTCATATGTCGTATTATCTGAATCATTATTATTGTTATAGGTTCGTGAATTCAAGGATGATGGCCATATTTTTAATAAGTTGAAAACTTATTATTAATATACTTTTACTACCGTGAGTATATAGTCTCATTTTTAAACTCTAAAAATATTTTGGGATGAGAATACATGCATTTTATGTTTTACGCTATGGACACAAGTACTTAAAATATATTCTACGTTGAGTTGTACCACCTTGCATATCTTCCCTAATAGCTTGGTAACTAATATTTACATGTTGTAAGAACATGTAAGCGCGGATCCTATTGATAGATCTATTGGGTTTGACAACCCCAACTGGGCTAGTCGTTCTAGTATCGTAAACGATTGCATAGTACTTCGTTTTTACTACACTTGGTACATTGTAGGGAGATTTCATAATAAAGGGAATATGCCAAATTATTTGTTAAGTATGGTTACCGAAGCGCTCAACAACTTATAGAATATCTTTGTTGAAATAACTATGAAATCTTGTGGTCTATATTTATATCGATGATAGCTTTAAACCTATATATCTCACCAACCTTTGTTTTGACTGTTTAAGCATGTTTATTCTAAGATCCTTAAAAAAGTCTTCTGCTGTTGCATTATCTGAGCAAGCTGTGCATGGAGTCTCATGCTTTTGTTTAAATGAAGCATTGCATTCAATAAAACCTATGACATGTAATATATTCGACTTTTATGTCACGTGTGTAGTATTTATGTAATATGGGGATTATTCCTTAAATAATCGCCCACTTGTTTAAAACATGCATTATGTATAATAATGGTTTATTTTTTATGAAAATAATGCAATATTTTCTAAAAACGTATCATATAGAGATCAAATACCTCGCTATGGGACCAATGAATAACGTACTACTTTTATAGTAATATGGACGGGTCATTTCAGTTGGTATCAGAGCATTGGTCTTAGCGAACCAGGTTTTGCATTAGTGTGTCTAACTGATAGCTGTTATGATGCATTATTGAGTCTGGACTTCGACCGTGTCTGCATGTCAAAAGTTTTGCTTATCATTTCTTATCGAAAATAACCTGTTTATCATTCTTAAGTCTAGACACGTCTTACTGCATTGATTGCATGATTAGTGTATAGACAAAATTCATATCTTAGCGTATCTGTTACTGTAACCTTTGTCTGACAGCTTCCGAAAATTTCTCCGTAATTCGCGGGATCCTTTGTACTTTATATAGGTATTCTATGCAAATAGAATATCATCTGATATCCGAAAATCATTTCATATCGAAAATCCTTTATCTAACCGTGCAAGATGAATCCTGCAACTAGTTCGAGTTACTCAGAGTTTGACAGCTATTCCAACATGAATTTCTACTGAGCTCCGAAAGCAGTATCACCGGAATGGATCAACCAATCAGCCATCATCAATTCTGGATGAATTGGGGGTGGGTTCGTAGCCGACTCAATCAATAGAGATAAGAAGAAGGCGATCCCTTCCATCCACCGAATTTTCCTCTTGGCGAAGAACCTGAAGCACTTACCGGCGAACCTGTCCGAAACACCATATTCACCCTCATTTCCAGAATAGCTCGCAACGATTACGTAATATCTACTATTCTAAACCTTATTCATCCGCTCATTCCAAACACCAATCATCCCGGAATAATAGAAGAAGTCGACGAGCTTCGTGCTCGACTAATCAATCTGGAGAATATAGTGCACAACTTACCAGCAACACCTGCAGCACCACAATATCCGCAAGCTCCATAACCACCGATAATATCAACACCTCAATCACCAATATGTATATTGTATTATCGAGTTATGAAATATTAACTCATTCTTTTCAAGGAATTTATATGTATATTTTATATATATAAATTTTGAAACCATAATTTATCTTTTCGTACTAAGCTATTACGTATGAATTTTTTAAGGGTAGATACTACTCGGTTAATTCATATTGCAAATATGCTACGATGTACATCCTTCGTTAACAACTTAACAACTTAACAATCGTTAACTATAATCTCTGTATCAACTCAATGAATTCTATCCCCTAATAAACCAAGTGTAATATTCAAATATAGGTTTTATTTTACACTTTCATTTCCGATGTACCTGAAACTTTCTTGAAAATATCATTCGTGTCTTGCGAAGTTCACAAAAATTCCACGAGCACCAACATCTTTCACCGAGGAATGTCAATAAGATTAAATAACGAAGTATTGATTACTTTAGCAAAATACTCTACGAAGATTATCTAAAGTTTTAAAGATTATTCATTTTTAGTTCCAGCCAATAATCAAATGAGTTTAATATGAACTCATTAAATCTGTATTACATCTGAAGAAAATATACATACATATATTTTCATAAAGACTGTAATAAAAATTCTCTTGTACAAAATATTATTTGTGAAATATTTTTTTAACGGGTAGGTAATACCCGAGAAATATTTAAGTTCACAATTAATATGTTACACTGTATACTCTTAAATTATTCGATAATCATTATCTATACTCACTACTTTCACAATGATATATATTCTTCCATAGACATTAGAACAACCATTCCCATCCAAATTCAATTACATATTCTGATTTTGACAGATCAGAATTCAAGTCAAGATATAACAGATAACATCACTCTTAGATCCTTACATCTTTCAAAACCATACTTTGAATTCAAAACTGTAATAGAACGTCACTCTTATTCATAAAACCCAGAAATATATTCATTTCATTCAAAATCCTAAATGATTTCATCTTGAACATCATGTGTATATTGACGATTACAACCTGCGTTCAAATCCTTCTTGAGTCTTGAAAACACTTCAACTGATGAACAATCAAGAGAATGAACCAACCACACATTATCTTCGAAAAAGATTTACACATATATTCATACACCTGGAAAACTCTCGTAACTAAATAACAGCCTAACACGTATCTGTGCTACATCTTTTGACATTGTTATTACGAAAAATAACCTTACAATCCTTTTTCAAAGTATTCAGTTTTATCACACTTCCAACAAGTCAACTTCGACTTCTCGTTCGGATTAGCCCTATTATAATCTTGATATATACGTTTACCTTTTTGATTTTGTTACCGGGGAACCTTTTATATTCCACCATATAAACAGTAAACGTATCAGCAGCTTCATTACTCTTTGGTGTAAGTCTCTCCGAAAAATCACTATCATTATATATTGAAATCCTATCATGTACTCATCAACGTCTTGTAACGATAATTGTCATACCATATACCGGGAAGCATCAATCATTATTTTGAAATTCGTAACGTTTCTACGTCAACAGTTATATATATACATATAACGTCTATCTCCTGAACTTATATACTTCAATTTTGAATTTCTGAAAAACACCCCAGTCCGTGAATCAATTCTAGAAGTTTTGAAAAGCTGATGAAGCAGCAAAAACTGTAAACGACCTTAACAATCAAAAGTTTGATGATAAAGAATAGTGTGTCGAGAAAGGCTCAGAAAAAGAGAAAAATTTTGTACTGAAAAACGGATTGAGCAAACCATGAAAGAGACTGTGGACATATCACAAGAAATAAACCTGTAATCCAGATGTTCCAGTATCTGATGAAATCTTCCACGAATACCTTGCTCCTTACTTATTTTAAATCCTTGCGGAAAATTTCAAAATATCTTCATTATAAATATCTTCGATATTTCTGAAGATATCTTCATAACTATTCTTGTCCGAAATCACTTATCTCTTCATGCTATCTGTGTTACATCATAAAGGAAACTGTTTTAGTTTCTAAATTTCTATAAGCTACGAGTTTAAATTATGAATGTTTTTGAGGTAGTGTTGGGAATTGAAGCATGAGTTAGTATAATATAATGACGCCTGATCAACGTGGTTATATTACAGTAAGTCATGCTGAGTTTCTAATGGAACGTGATGATTCACAGATTATACCGTCATCATGTGCCATGTTACACGATTCTTTCATTCTATTTAACCTCTAAACATATCAAGAACATATTTTCTTAATAGTTTTATCTTTTCCGTGATACCGGTAATTTACCAAATTAAAATCGTGCTATTATAATTCCTTTCTGCTTAAAACATTAGTTATGTTCATTCGAAATTTCGTACCTACAAAATCGAGACGTCTTGATCGCTTTACTTAAATTCGAGAAGAGAAAACAAAAGGATGGAGCTCAGAAAAATAAGGGAAAATACAAAGCCCGATAACAACACAGAAATTACAAACCGTGTATATCAATGCGTATAGCAATATAAAGACACGGGAGGATGATAAATACAACAATCCCTAGAGCATAGTAGAAGTAAACAGATTCCTCTGGTGGGAGTTAGAAAAGAAGGATAATGGTGGCGAACGTCAATATCAGGTCAAGAACCAGAACTGGATTGAGCATTTTCACAATCTTTTGAATGTATGAATTGGGGGAAGAAAGTAGAGATGGTAAAAAAAATAATGAGACGGAAGAGGTCAATTTATAGTGAAAATATCAGACAGAGCAATCGAGACAAATTACCGTATTTAATTAATGAGGATCCTAATCTCCTTAAATCCCGAAAAATCAAATCTCATATAGATTTCGAAGATTTTCTTTACATTCCTTGAAATTCGGGAATAAACTGTGACTACGTCATTAGTTGAGACGAAACTTTATTTTCTCAATTCCATCTTTTATGATAGCTTCACTCATACTCTTCACATAATCGAATTGATCTATCCATATTTCTCAATGGTGAAAAACTCTATATTTATTAAACTCATGCTAATCATAAACGAAACTCGACTCATTTAAGGTATTCAAAATACTCCATTAATCTATTTCCTTGATAATGATTATATGAACAAATCGAATTCATGATATGAATTCAAGTTACATCATATTTCTTGATACAAGAATATTCTTGTTTTCATTATCAAACCTTCCTTAGCCAAATTTCGGGACGAAATTTCTTTAACGGGTAGGTACTGTGACGACCCGGATTTTTCTGACTACTTGATTATACTATCTACATGATTTAATAATTCCGACTTGATAAGCAATGAATTTTAATAAGTCTTGAACCTCCGGAAAGAGTTTTACACAAGCTTTTGGTCACCCTTTTATTCCTACGATTCACGAACGTTATAACTTGTATTAATTATATATATATATATATATATATATATATATATATATATATATATAACTTAAAAATATGATAATTAAATATCTCATTAAGTATATTAACAAGGTATTATATATACATTTTCATACTACTAATTTAAAGAGTTTTCGGACAATATATATGTTACTTTTTAAACAACGTAATTAACTTATGTTATATTGTATTTACATACAATGTATTATGAGTATAAATACATCCTAAAAAGTATTGAATACACTTAATAATATACAAATACAAAAAAGGGATAGCTATATTCGTATTTCCGTTCATTTTTCTCAAGAATTCTACTCGTATTTATACGGTATTTATACAGTATTTAAACGGTATTTATATGCGTATTATACGCAGCTTCTAGAAGTATTTACTATTGTTATATACCAATAGAAATCTACAATTATGTATTTATACGCGTATTATACGTAGCTTCTAGAAGTATTTACTATTGGTATATACGAATAGTAATCTACAATTATTGATGTATTATGTCATGCATGACCTAATGGTTTTTAACTTATCTTAGATATTTTTCACTAAAAACCAAATTTATGAGCCTATAAATAAGCACCATTTCTAACTCATTTTTACACATTCATTTTCCAAATTTTACTTACAATTTTCACACACACTTGCAAGAACTCTCTCATTCTTTGTTCTACTACTTAATTCCAGCAACTTTACATTCTAAACTTGAGGTAAAAACTCTACTTCAACTCTTGTTCAATACATATGTTTATAGCTATCTATATAAGAGTTTATAAACTATAACATAGTTTAGTTGATTCTAAACTTGTTTGAAAAACTAATCTAATCTTTCTAACTTAACTCTAATAACACTTATTTATATGTATTATGATGTTATATTAAGTTAATATAAGAACTTATAACTTATACATATGAAGAACACCTTAAAACTTAACATATATCGTTTAATCTCCATTAGGTAAAAAGCGGGCTGTTTTGGGTTGGAAATTAAAAACCTATCTTAGACTTTGAGTTCGAGGCTAAGACTTTGGAAATATGTTAATATATCTAAATAAGACTTCCAGTAATTTTTTCATGATTTTAGACATGGTGGAAATATTTTATCAAAAATCATATATCGGGTGAATGCCGGGATTCTTCCAAATCTGACCACCGGCACAAAAAGAGGGTAAAACTCTAAAAATTACTACTTGGGGTGAACTTTTCGAATTGGTTTTGAAAAATTAACTTCTTAATTAATCCATAGAAATTTGGTTCATTTTAAACGGAGTTGTAATGAATATTTGGCGAGCAAAACAAAATCTTCTAAAATTAACATTGTATGGACGAAATTCATCTTATAAAAACTATATTAACCATATCCTTTCTAACTTTTCATATATCCTATATATATTTGGACATATTATCATTAGTATAACAAAATATTATAATCTTGGTTAATTTCGAGATTGTATATATATAATAATCTTGGTACGTTCCATGACAATACGTATACAATATGTTCGGATAAATCGAAAGACACCATGTACACAATACTTCTGGGTTAATTCTAAGACAATACGCGTACCATGGGTCATGATTGAGTCTATAACAATACGTATACAATACGCCGTGGGGTAATTCTAAGATTATATATACATACTGATTATTGGACTGTTGGACTATTGGACTATTGGAATATTGGACTATATTTAGACTACTAACAAATGACTACTAACAAAGGACAACTAACAAATGACTACTAACATGAAATTGTTAAAAAATAATATATAAGTATTCTATGAACTTGCTATATTTTATTCATATGTCGTATTATCTGAATCATTATTATTGTTATAGGTTCGTGAATTCAAGGATGATGGCCATATTTTTAATAAGTTGAAAACTTATTATTAATATACTTTTACTACCGTGAGTATATAGTCTCATTTTTAAACTCTAAAAATATTTTGGGATGAGAATACATGCATTTTATGTTTTACGCTATGGACACAAGTACTTAAAATATATTCTACGTTGAGTTGTACCACCTTGCATATCTTCCCTAATAGCTTGGTAACTAATATTTACATGTTGTAAGAACATGTAAGCGCGAATCCTATTGATAGATCTATTGGGTTTGACAACCCCAACCGGGCTGGTCGCTCTAGTATCGTAAACGGTTGCATAGTACTTTGTTTTTACTACACTTGATACAGTGTAGGGAGATTTCATAATAAAGGGAATATGCCACATTATTTGTTAAGTATGGTTACCGAAGCGCTCAACAACTTATAGAATATCTTTGTTGAAATAACTATGAAATCTTGTGGTCTATATTTATATCGATGATAGCTTTAAACCTATATATCTCACCAACCTTTGTTTTGACTGTTTAAGCATGTTTATTCTAAGATCCTTAAGAAAGTCTTCTGCTGTTGCATTATCTGAGCAAGCTGTGCATGGAGTCTCATGCTTTTGTTTAAATGAAGCGTTGCATTCAATAAAACCTATGTCATGTAATATATTCGACTTTTATGTCACGTGTGTAGTATTTATGTAATATGGGGATTATTCCTTAAATAATCGCCCACTTGTTTAAAACATGCATTATGTATAATAATGGTTTATTTTTTATGAAAATAATGCAATATTTTCTAAAAACGTATCATATAGAGATCAAATACCTCGCTATGGGACCAATGAATAACGTACTACTTTTATAGTAATATGGACGGGTCATTTCAGTTGGTATCAGAGCGTTGGTCTTAGCGAACCAGGTTTTGCATTAGTGTGTCTAACTGATAGTTGTTATGATGCATTATTGAGTCTGGACTTCGACCGTGTCTGCATGTCAAAAGTTTTGCTTATCATTTCTTATCGAAAATAACCTGCTTATCATTCTTAAGTCTAGACACGTCTTACTGCATTGATTGCATGATTAGTGTATAGACAAAATTCATATCTTAGCGTATCTGTTACTGTAACCTTTGTCTGACAGCTTCCGAAAATTTCTCCGTAATTCGCGGGATCCTTTGTACTTTATATAGGTATTCTATGCAAATAGAATATCATCTGATATCCGAAAATCATTTCATATCGAAAATCCTTTATCTAACCGTGCAAGATGAATCCTGCAAGTAGTTCGAGTTCCTCAGAGTTTGACAGCTATTCCGACATGAATTTCTACCTGAGCTCCGAAAGCAGTGTCACCGGAATGGATCAACCAATCAGCCATCATCAATTCTGGATGAATTGTGGGTGGGTTCGTAGCCGACTCAATCAATGGAGATAAGAAGAAGGCGATCCCTTCCATCCACCGAATTTTCCTCTTGGCGAAGAACCTGAAGCACTTACCGGCGAACTTGTCCGAAACACCATCTTCACCCTCATTTCCAGAATAGCTCGCAATGATTACGTAAAAAAATTTCGGGTCGAGCATACGAGTGTATGAGACGGGTATACGGGTTCGGGTAAACGGGTTTGCAGACAAAACCATCTCTGAACTCGGAAAAAAATTATCAATAGTTACCATTACCATAAATAATAAATAATAATTTATTAATTAATTAAGTGGTTTATTCATGAATGAAAATATTTTTAAAAAATCTCAATTTCAAATTTGAATTTCACATCTCAATTCCAAGAACCATATCCATAACCGATTTCTTTTCTCAAATCGATTTCCCTAAAAACCTCGCTCGCTAGAGAAATAAATACATGTAATCCTCAATTGTTTCCTTAATTTTCCCCAATCGTTAGAGTAATCGATTAGTTATTCAAAATCGATTTGTTCTATTATCATGGATTGCCGAATCGATATTTCTAATTGAATTGTTCCTTCAATTATGATAGATTTGCCATCTACCATAAATATTGTTCTTTCTTTGATTTTGGCTTTATCCGGCTATTATTTTTTCTCAATTATTGGGTTTAACTGAGCGATAGTTTTTTTCGGTGATGTTTCAATTTTTGCGTACGACGATCAGCTGTGGTTTTTGGCAGGTAATTTGATTGTGTTTGTTTATTGTTTTTGATGTTGCTTATGATTGTGATTAGATACAAGGTTTGTATAAATTTCATTTCTGGTGTTGCAAAATAGGGAAACAGAGACAAATTTATGGTCAGTATTTAGTTGAATCATTTGAAGGTCCTTTAGGTTATTCTGTTGTTGATTAGTTAGTAGTAATAAGGACAGTAATAAGTATCAGGTGATAATATACTAGTGTTTTAGATTACTATCAAAATTGTGTAGGTCTTAGACTTTGTAATTGATGTCCTCAATAATTGGTAGAAAAAAATTAGGATTTAAATTAGTACAACAGCATGTTTTGGGCGTAACTGATCCTCGATTTGGAAATCGTTATCACTTGAATGTTTCTTTGATGGTTAACTTGTATACTTTACTTATCTCTCTTTATTTAAAAAGTACGTAATTCTTAATTTCGTCAAATCAAAATGGTAAGAAATTCTCTTTTAGACATGAATCCTTTTCTTTGTAATAATTATTTATAAAAAAAATTGTGAAGTGGCTTGTAAAGTTGTAATCATATGATAAACGCGTGAAAGGAAACAGAAAAAGGTTGTCACTTGTCCAAAAAGAAAAACTAATGTAAGCCTTGTTCTCGCTTCCACTATTAATTCCCTGGTAACTCTTTGGCATTTCAAAGTGTGGAGTACTCTTTAAGTCATTCATAATCTTTGCTATCTAAGGTTAGTCTTTATGTCCATCATTCATTATAGGTTAATAAAGAAATCTTCAACTGAGATTTGCCTAATTGAATTGATCTTTTTTTTTTTTTTTTTGTGTGCCATATGATGTGTTGTTGTAATGTGCTACTGTATTAAATTGGCTTTTTGTTGCACTAGCTTGATTAATCGATTTGTAGCAATGTACCACTAGGAGAAATACTTGGAAAGCTGTTTATCCCTTTCCTTTGTTTCTAGGTTAGTTGTTTGTCCGTAAGTCTGAGCCGAGTAACTAGGCATGCACCTCATGTAAAACTTACTTTTTATCAATTTTAACTTAACCTTCTTGACTCTTGTACTTGCATATGTTTTTATCAAAACTTTTTTCTTTTGGAGATAGTTCCCATGAAATATCATATCCCTCAGGTTTTATCTAACAATCAGTCAAAACACATTAGGCTTACTTTATAATGTTTATGTAGATGTAGATGTAGATGTAGATGTAGATGTAGATGTAGATGTAGATGTAGAAGGGAAATTATTTGAATATCGTGTTCAAGTTCATCAACACTCTTATTCCATGTTCTACTTGTCTGTAATTCGACTGGCTATGTTTTTAACAAAATAACTAACGTGATGCAGCTTGATGATCGAGCTATTGATGTAGTTATGAACCAGCTTTTTTAAAAATTATAAAACATGGTGCAAGTTCTTGGGAAGAAAACACAGCTTAAGGTGACTTATATAATCAAGCAACTCTTCATGATTTAAAGTATTCATGGTAAGTGTGCTGAAAATTTCAATCTTTTGATTATTATTTGCTTAATATATTCGTTGATTTTCAGACTCCCTCAAGTACATGAAGAAGGCAAACAGAGGAAATTACTCTACATGAGTTAGGTTTGTTCACTTTATTTATCTTTTCGTTTCATTTCAGATACGAAGATGATAATTACTGATTATAAAGTTTATGGTGTTTGACCACAAAAGTCAAACTGCAGTTTATGTTTTTATATATTTGCAGTCAAACTGTAGTTTATGTGTTTAGAAATTGATCATAAACTGCAGTTTTTTTTGTTTGTTTAGAAATTGATCATTTGAGCACTGCAGTTCATGAGTTTGACCACCATAGTCAAACTGCAGTAGATGTGATTTTCAGCTTCAAAACAGGCTGAACTTATTTACAGTAATTGATTAAGAACATGGTCATGTACTTAATCACATTACATCTCATATGTAAAGGATATTGGTTGTCCATGTTTTTAACAGCTCAATCGGTTGCAAACATATGCTTTATGTGTAATAGGTTATAATAGGTCAAAAGTATTAAATGGGTTATAAATGGTCAAAGTATTAAATGGGTTAAAATATGATGCAGTAGCAACTTGTTTACAGTTTAAATAACAACTTGTTATGTTAAGTCATTGTTGGTCAACCCATTTTGACTTGCGTTAGAAATGGGTTATAAATGGTCATAGTATTATTAAATGGGTCAAAGTATTAAAAGTTCACAGTTCAAATGTATTATCAACCCATTTTGACATAAATATATGATCAACCCATTGACGCGGACACGTAATCGTATTCAAGAATCTGTTGATAATATAAATATTGACGCTCATGGCTCTTATGATATAGTACTAAATGGCTCTTCTTCCTGGAATGTTGCAAGCATTATTGTTGAAGGTTTGATCTGTTATTATTTGTTTATCTATGTTTGTTTTTTAGTAATATATGTATATGTATGCGTTTGAATTGCTACTATCTGCTCCAGCATACACTAACATGTGTTCTATCCCTTCCTTTGATGATTTGTAGTTTAAGAAGTCAGCGAAGAAGGTTAATGATACACGACTCCAGTAACTTTCTGTTTATGCACATATGATAGCAACTACAGATAGTGAAGTTGGTGTAGGATCATTCTTGAACAAAGTTTCTGCTCCTCCACTACCTGGGGGCTAGGGGTACTTCATCTTGATTTGGGCTTTGATATCCTTTTACAAGCTTGTTGGCGTCCCAGAAACAGCTTATTGTGTATCAAGACACTAAAGTAAGGCTAAGGCAAATCTCAGAATGCATATGACATATGTCAAACTTTCTACTTATCAGGTCTGTCTTTGCATGCGAAATGCTTTTTTTTAGTTTAGCCTTGATCTTCCAATTCTAAGGCTTGCACTAGGATAATAAAATGACCTTGATTCTATGTCAGATTTTTAGATCTTTGGCATATATTCATGCTAATGAAGATCTTTTAATGGCTGCACACAACAGAACAGGAATTGAATTGCAAGTGACTGGATCTAAAACCCACACAAGAACTCACAGCAAAGAAACAAAGCCCACGGCTTAATTTTATTGAATAAAAATCGATAATAAAAAATTGAAAAGACAAATAACCTTGGTATTCTTTATATACTAGCTGGAGAGTCCTTATTAAATACAAAATCATAAATAAACTAGGACTCTAGCTCTTCCGGTGACTTTCTAGTTCCCTACTTTTCCAATTAACCTGGATCCCAATAGACCTGGAGCCCAATAACCATCTGCAGCCCACTAGCCTGTTGCAGCCCATAATCAAACTGTAGCCCATTAACACAATACAGCAGCCCAACTCCAGCGTGTTTTCTGGACCCTCGTTTATATACCTGGCCATAGTTTTGGCTTGAATCACTAACGGGAATAATACACTTAGTAGCACCTGCATCATCCTCCCCTTCTTCGGAAAGACTCGTCCTCGAGTCTACAATTTGAAGATTCGGTAACGGACTTGTGAAATTTACATCAGAAGGCTTGTAACTAAGGTTGAACATCTCATATGTATTAAATATTTCACTTGATTTGCTCGAATTAACAGGCTCAGACAACTTGGATAACTGTTAGAATTTGTTTCTGAGGAGGCTGCCATACTCTTGTTTGTAGTTGTCAAAAACTCTTCCAACGCAAAGAGTAGTTCCAAATCTGTAGACTTACTGCCACAAAGAGCAGACTCATCCTCCGGTTTTTGTCTGGGGTCCAAATGCTCCAAAGTGATGCTCCCACCATCTTCTTGTGCCTCATCTTCCCAACCACCATCAGTATCATAAACAGGGTCGGTTTCTTCATCTACACAAGGTTCGGGAGTATCAATCACATAAAAAACTTGCTCAAACTCTTGTATAGTTTCTTCAACGTCCAATGAACGTTGATGAAAATTGTGATACTCAACGAAAGCGTCTTGATTAACGTTTTCAGGCAAGAACTTTCGTCGCAATAACTTCATCTTTTCCCATGTTTTCACTTTAGATTTTCGGGCATACACCCTAGATGTCCGAACATATTCCCACCATAAAGAAGCGCGTTTACGCAACTTTATGGCCACCAATTTAACCTTGAGATTCTCCGGGATATCTTTGATAACAAAGATACGCTCAACCGTGCTTAACCAATCTAGAAAATCTTGCGGATGCATAGATCCGTTAAACTCAGGTATCTCTATTTCCATCCCTAGATGAAGCAGCGGGTTTTCCTTAGGTTCCCTTCGATTCCTCCGGTTTGCGAAAGGATTGGTATCGTCCCATCGATTAGGGGTGCGACCCGAATCACTTTCTTGATAGTAATATGTGTGGTTTAACTCCAACTCGGCAATCCTCCTATTCAATCGTGCAATCTCTGCATCACATGGATCATTATCATCATAAAAATTATATTGGTGATGATCATATCGCCCACGATGATTTCTTTCAGCCATCCTGACTACTGATACCACATAATGAAGATCTTTTAATGGCTGCACACAACAGAACAGGAATTGAATTGCAAGTGACTGGATCTAAAACCCACACAAGACCTCACAGCAAAGAAACAAAGCCCACGGCTTAATTTTATTGAATAAAAATCGATAATAAAAAATTGAAAAGACAAATAACCTTGGTATTCTTTATATACTAGCTGGAGAGTCCTTATTAAATACAAAATCATAAATAAACTAGGACTCTAGCTCTTCCGGTGACTTTCTAGTTCCCTACTTTTCCAATTAACCTGGATCCCAATAGACCTGGAGCCCAATAACCATCTGCAGCCCACTAGCCTGTTGCAGCCCATAATCAAGCTGTAGCCCATTAACACAATACAGCAGCCCAACTCCAGTTTGTTTCTTGGACCCTCGTTTATATACCTGGCCATAGTTTTGGTTTGAATCACTAACGGGAATAATACACTTAGTAGCACCTGCATCACATGCTATTGGGGTTTTCTGCAGAAACATTAAGCCCTAAAATCTTTTAATACGCATTCGAAACTTATCTCTCACCCTAATATAAAGTATTGTTGTTACATTGTAGATAATGTGTCATGTAGATGAATATCCATTCTCACCAACTCACTCGGTGACTTTAGGAGCTTTTGGATTGAGAAGATTGCACGATGACCTGAGACTTTCGTTTCATGATTTCGATGTTTTTTATTACTTGTCAACTGTAACCTTACTTTTACTTTTATGGTGGATAATGTATCTTGTAACTTATTGATGTTTAGAACAATTTGAAACATAATTATGTATTTATTTTCTTATTTGATGTTTAATAAAATTCATTATTTACATGTTCATTTTTTATTTCCAAATATATATAATATATATATATATATATATATATATATATATATATATATATATATATATATATAGTGAAAGGATCCTGTGAGAACTAAGCATAGAAGAGAACCCAAAGAACCACCTTCGATCTGCAGATTGTTCTTCAATCTGTATGCAGATTGAAAAAAAAAATTAATTTTTATTTTTTTTACCCAAAGCATCTTCAATCTGTATACAGATTGAGTGCAGATTGAACCCGATCTGCTGCAGATTGAACCCGATCGGCTGCATATTGAACCCGATATGTCACGTAAAAAAAAAACTTAAAAAAAAAAAATTTTAATTTTTTTTTCAATCTGCTACTGATTGAACTTCAATCTGTATGCAGATTGAAGAAAAGCTGCAGATCGAAGGTGGTTCTTTGGGTTCTCTTCTACCCTTGGTTCTCCATGGATCCTCACCCTATATATATATTTGAGATATTAGGACCTTTTTAATGGATCATAATATATGTTTTAGGACCCATTTATATTGTAAATAATTATATTATAGGACCCTAAAAAGGGTATCATCATCTTGGTTAGGATACTAGGACATTCATTAACAGTTAACATGTGCTTTTTAGGACCTTTTGTGTGTGTTTTAGGACCCTATTGAAAGGTCGCAATATAGTATTTAGGACTCTATTCGTGTGATCCTTAATTATTTTATAGGACCCTATTCATGGGTTTCAAAAACTTATTTTAGGACCTTATTTGTGTGGTCCTTAATGATATTATATGACCCTTATTCATGAGTTTCATAAAGTTATTAGAACCCTTTTTAAGAATCTTAATATGTTTTTTAGGACCCTTAAATAAAGTCCTTATATGTTTTAAAATATTAGAAGTCACATTACATGACCCTATAATAAGGTCCTAATATGTTCATGGGACCCTTCTTAAGGGTCCTTAATGATATTATAGAACCTTTATTCATGGGTTTCATAAACTTTTTTCAGCTATTGGGACCCTTTTTAAAGATCCTGATATGTTTTTTAGGACCCTTAAATAAAGTACTTATATGTTTTAACATATTAGATGTCACATTATATGATCCTATAATAAGGTCCTAATATGTTCACGGGACCTTTCGTAAGGGTTCTTATACATTTTTTAAAACCCTTTTCTAATAAGGTCCTAATATGTTGTTAGGACCCTTATTAGTCTTTTGGGACGCCACCCTGGGAGGACCATTTCGTTAGTGGTCATATCAGCTCAAAGGTCATATTAGAGTACATAATAGGACCTTTATGGGGGTCCTATAAGGCCGTTTTTCTTGTAGTGGGAAACTTCGAAAAGATTTCTTGAAGTTAAAAACGAGAAGTTTGCTTGAGGACAAGCAAAGTCTAAGTGTGGAATATTTGATATCGGCTAAAAAGTCACGTTTTTACCCCGATATTGAGGCCCAGAAATAATAAAGTTCCAAACTTTATCGCCAAAATAATTGCTTTGTCGGTTAAAATTGAAGATCAAGTAATTACAAACACGATGCAAAAAGAATCAAGTAAAATGGAGCTAAAACGAAGATTCTAGAGCGAAAACGGTGAAAGACAAGTTACGACCCCGAAAACCAAGTTAAGATCCCGGGAACAAGCAAGACGATCCAAGCAAAACAGCAAGTTAGAGCCCAAACCGGCATGCCACACCGGCTTGCCAGTGTGGCACCGGCTTGCCATCTCAACCCTGTACCGGGCATGGGAACACAGGCTAGGCAGCCGGCTTGCCTGGCACCGACCACCCACGCCGGCCTATGGCACCGGCTTGCCAGCCGTTTCCAGCCCAATTCAAGTCTATAAATTGAGCCATTTGTCATCCATTTTTTCACACACTTCAATTCACTTCTCTCTCTCACTCTCTCTCTCTCTCTCCCTCTCTCTTTCTACAATAATTAGTCATACTTTCAAGGTCTTCGACTCCGAGCGGGAAAATTAGTACCCGGAGAAGAACGTCAAAGATTGTATTAGGAGCGGTCTGGAGTTTGAAGTTGTCACTTTTAGATTTTCGAAACTCGTTTAATCTACTGGTACTTCTATCATTTGTCTTTATATAATGACTTCCATTATTATGATTTATGATATTGTTACCATGATTAGTGAGTAGTTATCTTTAGTGTATGCTATGATGTAGTTAGTTATAATGCCGAATCGATATTATGGTTTGTGTATGTTGTTGAGATGCTTTCCGATTATGCTTTAAACTCAATCGCTTTTCCAACTAATAGAACGTAGTTATTGACTCTGTTATTGAGAAGTCGCGAACCCCGATTCAGAGTACACTATCTGTGTCACCCCTTGGTAAGAGAATTCTATCGGATACAACGCAAGCTTGACTGAGGCACACCGGTTGTATAAGAATTCCACGAGCACCAACATCTTTCATCGACGAATGTCAATAAGAATAAATAATGAAATATTGATTACATTAGTAAAATACTTCACGAAGATTATATAATGATTACCAAGGACAAATGACACTCGCACTTTATAATTATGAGTGATGGACTATTATGGACAAAAACCATATAGACATATCAAATAATCCAGGACAAAGGACAATTAACCCAGGGTAACAAATTAAAATAAAAACGTCAAACATCATGATTACGGAAGTTTAAATAAGCATAATTCTTTTATTTCATTTTCTATCGCAATTTTATTATTGTCATTTATTTATCGTCATTTATTTATCGCATTTTAATTATTGTCATTTATCTTTACGCTAAAACTTAAAAATTGACAAACCGGTCGTTAAACGGTAAAAACCCCCCTTTTATAATAATAATAATAATACTACTACTTATATATATATATATATATATATATATATATATATATATATATATATATATATATATATATATATATATATATATATATATATATAGTATGTTTTCATTCTGTAACTGTATCCCTGTGGAACGAACCGGACTTACTAAAAACTACACTACTCTACGATTAGGTACACTGCCTATAAGTGTGTAGCAAGGTTTAGGTATATCCATTATATAAATAAATTAATAACTTGTGTAAATTATATCGTAATTAATAGTATTAATATTAATATTAAAATTATAATATCTATTTATATACCACTCTAAACGCACATCAATGAAGAAGTTAGTTTGCAAGGCATTTGAAAGGCATTCCAAGCATGCCTTGGTTTATAGAAGGCTTTCCTTCGATAGGTGGTGTATCTCACACTAGGGAAACCCTAAGTTGGCCCATATTTTCTTTAAGGCTATGTATTCTAGAAACCCTAATTCAATTTTCCGCTACGGGTTGAGGGCTTATTTTGACTCCATACATCCCAAGATAGGACTTCGTTCATTAGAGAAGGCTTCAAACATGCAACTTAAAGAAGCATGTTACGTTTACGGGTTAGTTATGTTTGCCTCTCATCAAACTGAGAAAAAGAACATCGGGTTACAACTTCTTAATAGAACATTCCCACTGGTAACGGATTTAGTAGTTGAGGTGAGGGATAAGGTTTTTTACTTGTTACGGCACTGTTGAATATTACGTAACCCCCGTCCTTTTGACGATGTTACAACGTGCTGCTCTACCAAAGACCACAACGGTTATTTTCCACTTGACCAGGGATGGAAAATAGTATTGGTGGAACCGGAATGCATGACTTGTTTTTGGTCCTATGAATTACGTGTTTTTACTGAACGATTTGAGTTTAACTAGAATTGTCTTAACAGCTACCTTGTATTATAGTTATCGTGTGCTATATTTCATGCTGTATGTAAAATAGCGGTATTGTACGATTGTAAAATATTGTATCAAAGTTTGAACATGAAGTATTATTGTAATTAGTTTTTCATGATAGAATTGTAGTAGTTGAATTGTATATTAGCTATTAAGTATGAACTTTAACGGGTAGGTACTACCCTAATTAAAATTATAAAACGCTAATATGAAGAAAAGGCTTTTATAAATAAGTTCATATTATACTACAAAATACTATTGACTACTCCTAATATTCTATATGATTAACTTAACTCTTTTGACTATTTTTGAAGGAAATGGCACCGACTACCCGACAGAACTTGAATATGGGCGAGGAAGAATTTCGTACCTTCCTTGCTGCGAACATAGCCGCAGTGCAGGCTGCACTACACAACAACAACAACAATAACTCAGGGTCTAGCAGTGGAGCTAACTCCACAGAAAATCGTGTAGGATGCTCCTACAAGGCTTTCACTGCCTGTAAACCCCTTGAGTTCGATGGAACCGAAGGACCAGTCGGACTAAAATGGTGAACCGAGAAGGTCGAATCGGTATTTGCTATAAGAAAATGTGCTGAAGAAGATAGGGTGAAGTACGCCACGCATACTTTCACAGGTACTGCGTTAACATGGTGGAACACCTATCTCGAACAGGTGGGACAAGATGCTGCTTACGCACTACCGTGGTCAGCATTCAAACACATGATGAATGAGCAGTACCGTCCCAGGAACGAGATTAATAAGCTCAAGACAGAGCTCAGATAATTACGAACGCAAGGATTCGATATCACCACATACGAACGACGATTCACAGAGTTGTCCCTATTGTGTCCAGGAGTGTTCGAAGATGATGAAGAACAGATTGACGCGTTTGTGAAAGGGTTACCAGAGAGGATTCGGGAGAATGTGAGTTCAAACGCGCCCACCTCAATGCAAAAGGCAAGTCGAATGGCTCACAAACTCATAGGCCAGATTGAGGG
The DNA here is from genome assembly GCF_046630445.1 of Rutidosis leptorrhynchoides. Classification (NCBI taxonomy): domain Eukaryota; kingdom Viridiplantae; phylum Streptophyta; class Magnoliopsida; order Asterales; family Asteraceae; genus Rutidosis; species Rutidosis leptorrhynchoides. The sequence goes on from NC_092334.1 coordinate 545,291,231, forward strand.
AAGAATTAAAGAACAGGCGGCCGAGGAGGCCAAAATGAAACAAGTCAAGAGAAAATGGGAAGAAAACAGTGACAAGAGTCACCAATACAACAACAACAATCGCTTCAACAATCGCAACAACAATCACAACAACAATCACAACAACAATCGTAACCCCAACAACAATTACAACAACCGTCCCAACAATAATAACAACCGCAACAACAACCCCAACAATAACAACAATGACAACAAAAGACAGAAAATTTCGTGCCAAAGGTGTGAAGGACACCATCCGGATAAGTTCAGTGTGGTTGTATGTACCAAGTGTAACAGAAACGGTCATAGTGCAACGAAGTGTGACGTCTATGGAATGACGGCCAATAAAAATAACAGAACAAATAATTCTATTATTTGTTATGGATGCGGAAAGCCGGGCCATTTCAGCAGAGCATGCCCAAACCAAGGGAATAATAATGGACAAGGCCGTGAAAGAGTCTTCAACATTAATGCGGCAGAAGCGCAGGAAGACCCGGAGCTTGTTACGGGTACGTTTTTTATTGATGATAAACCTGCTTATGTTTTATTTGATTCGGGTGCGGATAGAAGCTATATGAGTAGAGATTTTAGTGCCAAATTAAGTTTTCCATTAATGCCTTTGGATAATAAGTATTTACTCGAATTAGCAAATGGTAAACTAATTAATGCCGATAAAATATGCCGGAACCGAAAAATTAAACTGGTTGGCGAAACGTTTAAAATTAATTTGATACCAGTAGAATTGGGAAGTTTTGATGTAATAATTGGCATGGACTGGTTGAAGAAAGAAAGAGCGGAGGTCGTTTGTTACAAAAATGTGATTCGCATTATGCGCGAAAAGGGAAAACCCTTAATGGTGTACGGAGAAAAGAGCAACGCGAAGTTAAATCTTATTAGTAGCTTGAAGGCGCAAAAGCTAATAAGAAAAGGTTGCTATGCATTCTAGCATACGTTGAGAAAGTCAAATCCGAAGAAAAGAACATCAATGATATTCCAGTCGCAAAAGAATTTCCCGATGTATTTCCGAAAGAATTACCGGGACTACCTCCACATCGATCCGTTGAATTTCAAATAGATCTTGTACCCGGAGCTGCACCGATAGCTCGTGCTCCTTACAGACTCGCACCCAACAAAATAAAGGAATTACAAAGCCAATTACAAGAATTTTTGGTGCGTGGTTTCATTTGACCAAGCACATCACCGTGGGGAGCTCCTGTTTTGTTTGTCAAAAAGAAGGATGGTATGTTCAGGTTGTGTATCGACTATCGAGAGTTGAACAAGCTTACCATCAAGAACCATTATCCACTACCGAGAATCGACGACTTATTTGATCAACTGCAAGGTTCGTCTGTTTATTCGAAGATTGATTTACGATCCGGTTATCATCAAATGCGGGTGAAAGAGGATGACATTCCAAAGACTGCTTTTATAACGCGTTACGGTCATTATGAGTTTATTGTTATACCGTTTGGTTTGACTAACGTACCATCCGTGTTCATGGACCTCATGAACCGAGTGTGTGGACCATATCTTGACAAATTTGTCATTGTTTTCATCGATGACATACTTATTTACTCTAAAAATGATCAAAAGCACGGAGAATATTTGAGAATGGTGCTAGAATTGTTGAGGAAGGAAGAACTTTACATTAAGTTTTCAAAGTGTGCATTTTGGTTGAAAGAAGTTCAATTCCTCGGTCACGTAGTGAACAAAGAAGGTATTCAGGTTGATCCGTCAAAGATTGAAACCGTTGAAAAGTGGGAAACCCCGAAAACTCCGACGCATATACGCCAATTTTTAGGATTGGCTGGTTACTACAGAAGATTCATCCAAGATTTTTCCAAAGTAGCAAAACCCTTGACTGGATTAACGCATAAAGGGAAGAAATTTGAATGGAAGGATGAGCAAGAAAAAGCGTTTCAATTGTTGAAGAAAAAGTTAACTACGGCACCTATATTGTCATTGCCTGAAGGGAATGATGATTTTGTGATTTATTGTGACGCTTCAAAGCAAGGTCTCGGTTGTGTATTAATGCAACGAACGAAGGTAATTGCTTATGCGTCTAGACAATTGAAGATTCGCGAGCAAAATTATACGACTCACGATTTGGAATTGGGCGGTGTTGTTTTTGCATTAAAAATGTGGAGGCACTACTTATATGGGGTCAAAAGTATCATATATACCGACCACAAAAGTCTCCAACATATATTTGATCAAAAACAATTGAACATGAGGCAGCGTAGGTGGATTGAGCTGTTAAATGATTATGACTTTGAGATTCGTTACAACCCGGGGAAGGCAAACCTGTAAATGACATGATAATATATATATATATATATATATATATATATATATATATATATATATATATATATATGGACATATATATATGTTTAACATGATGAAATGATAATTAAGTATCTCATTAAGTACATTAACAATGAACTATATACATACAATGAGACTACTAACTTAAGGGTTTCGAAACGATATATATATATATATATATATATATATATATATATATATATATATATATATATATATATATATATATAACATGATGAAATGATAATTAAGTATCTCATTAAGTACATTAACAATGAACTATATACATACAATGAGACTACTAACTTAAGGGTTTCGAAACGATATATATATATATATATATATATATATATATATATATATATATATATATATATATATATATATATATATATATATATATATATATATATATATATATATATATATATATATATATATAACGATTATCAATGTAATAACGTCTTAATACATATGTATCGTATTAAGATATATTAATACACTATGTTAACATGATAAAATGATAATTTAATATCTCATTAAGTATATTAACAATGAGTTAATTACATGAAACAAGATCGTTAACTTAAGGGTTTCGAAACAACACATACATGTAACGACTAACGACTTAATTAAAATGTATATATATGTATTGTATTAAGACGTATTAATACACTTTTGAAAGAATTCAATACATATATCAAAATACTTATACTTAACAAAGATGGTTATATTTGTATTCCCATTCATTTTCATCAAGAATTCTACTCGTATTCGTTCGGTATTTGTACCCGTATAATACCCAGCTTCTAGATGTATGTACTATTGGTATATACACTCAAATGATCAGCTCTTAGCAGTCCTCATTTAGTCAAAAAACATGTGGGAACCATCATTTAACATCTAGCATCAAATAATTTGCAAAATTACAAACTAATGGAGCCTATATGATCAACCAATATTCACGTGAACTAGCATTACCACAAACACATTCTCATTTCAAATTTCATGCATCAAATTGATCTCTCTCTTGTTCTCTCATTATTTTCTAAGTGTTCTTCATCATCTTCATCAAAATCTAGCTCAATCTAGCTCAAAAATCCAAACATAAATCAACATACAAAACAATCTTTCAAGAACAATTCAAGAACACTTTCAAGTTGCAAGACTACTTCCAAGCTTTCTAATCCATTCCAAGTAATCATCTAAGATCAAGAAATCTTTACAGTAGGTTATCATTCTAATTCAAGGTAATATTCATATTCAAACTTTGATTCGATTTCTATAACTATAAACTATCTTAAATCAAGTAGTAATCTTGAACTTGTTTTTGTGTCATGATTCTACTTCAAGAACTTCCAAGCCATCAAAGATCCTTTGAAGCTCAAGTTTATTTCTCATCATTTCCAGTAGGTTTACCTACTATACTTGAGGTAGTAACGATGTTCATAACATCATTCGATTCATACTTATATAACTATCTTATTCGAAGAAAATAACTTGTAATCACTAGAACATAGTTTAGTTAATTCTAAACTTGTTCGCAAACAAAGTTAATCCTTCTAACTTGACTTTTAAAAACAACTTAATACATGTATTATATCTATATGATATGCTAACTTAATAATTTAAAACTTGGAAACACGAAGAACACCGTAAAACCGGACATACGCCGTCGTAGTAAAACCAGGGGTAGTTTTGGGTTGGATAACTAAAAACTATCTTAGACTTTGATTTAAAGTTTTGTATTTTGGGAAAATGATATTTCATATTGAACATAAAAATATATTCAAAAATTATGGTTAAACTCAAAGTGGAAGTATGTTTTTTCAAAATGGTCATCAAGATGTCGTTCTTTCGACGAAAATGACTACCTCTTTCAAATATGGACTTTTAACCTGTAACTCCGACTATAAACTACTACTTTTTCAGTTTAGTTTTAGAAATTAGAGTTCATTACGAAATCATAGCAATTTGATTCACTCAAAACCGATTTGTAATGAAGAAGTTATGAGCAAAACAATATTGGTAAGAAATAGCCTAAAATGGCTACGGGATTTTTTTACAAAATCTATACTAACCATATCCTAGCTAACTTTTCTTGTATTATACATGTATTCTAACATGTCATGAGTATTTCCTTGTAATATACTAGTCTTGATTTAGTCCGTGACAACATCATGTAATCTTGATTAGTTAAGACAACAGTTACACAATACGTCGGATAAATCGAAAGACACCATATACACAATACGTCTAGATTAATTCTAAGACAATAGTTGTATCTTGGGTCATGATTGAGTCTTATACAATACGTGTACACTATGTTTTGATTATTACAGGGTGATATTTTGAACTATATATGTACTACTAACATTGGACTACTAACTGTGGACTACTAACGTTGGACTGCTAACTTAACAACTTAAATCGTCAAAACGTAAATAAAAATATGATGTGAATGTATTCTATCATACTTTGATATATATGTATATGTTTATTATAGGTTCGTGAATCGATCCGTGGCCAAGTCTGATTTTCGATGAATTGAAAATCTGTGAAAGTGAGTTATAGTCCCATTTTTACTATCTAATATTTTTGGGATGAGAATACATGCAGCTTTATAAATGTTTTACAAAATAGACACAAGTATTTGAAACTACATTCTATGTTGGATTACTATACCGGATATCGCCCCTTTTGAACTTGGTAGCCTAAGAATTAGTATTTATTATAATTCCACTAATTGACACGAATCCTAAAGATAGATCTATGGGCTTTGACACGCCCCAGTCAGAGAATTTGAACTGCTTTAGTACTTCGATTTTCTCTACAGACGAGTGGTTCTGTTTTGGGGATATTCTAGATGCATTTTGTTAATGTCGGTTACCAGGTGTTCATCATATGAATGATTTTTGGCAGTGAGCAGACCTGCACCTTCTTATGAAAATGAAATCTTGTGGTCTATTATTACGAATTACTATATAGGTTAAACCTATGACTCACCAACATTTTTGTTGACGTTTTAAGCATGTTTATTCTCAGGTGATTATTAAGAGCTTCCGTTGTTGCATGCTATTTAAAAGACAAGATTTGGAGTCAGAATGCTTGTATGATATTGTTTAAAAACTGCATTCGGAGACATCTTTTATTGTAACATATTATTAACCATTATGTAATGGTCGTGTGTAAACTTTGTACTTTTAGATTATCGATGATCGATAATCTATATTATGTCAGTTAAACCTTTATCATATAAATAAAGGTTATGGTTTGTTTTAAAAACGAATGCAGTATTTGAAAAACGTCTCATATAGAGGTCAAAACCTCGTAATGAAACCAATTAATATGAAACGTTTATAATCAATATGAACGGAGCATTTCATAGAACTCACAGCAAATAGGAGAGATCATTAACCGAGGATATCAATAATTATGGAAAGACAGATGCAAGGAAGGATTATAAAAACCACCACTCCAAGAGCGAAGTAGAAGTAAACAGATTCCTCCGGTGGGAGTTGAAAAAGAAGAATGATGGTTGCGATAGTCAGGATGAGGTCAAGGATTAGAACTGGATTAAGCATTTTTACAATCTTTTGGAAGTATGAATTAAGGAAGAAGGATAGGAGTGTGAAAATAATGGAAAGGAAGAGGTTAATTTATAGTGAAATATCCGACAGAATAATCGAGGCAGATTATCGCATTTAATCTAAGAGGATCCTAATTTCCTTAATTACAGAAGAATCAAATCTTATACAGATTACGAAGATTTTCTTTAAATCTCTTGAATTCTGTAAACCAACCGTGACTACGTCAAAAGTTAAAACGAATTTCTATTTCACTCTTTTGTGATAGCTTCACTCATACTCTTCACATAATCGAATCGTTTTATCTATATTACTCAATGGTGATAAAACTTAAAATTTTCGACTCGTATTCGTCATGAAAAATATTCTAGTTGTCGGCCATGACGACCCCACTCAAATTTCGGGACGAAATTTCTTTAACGGGTAGGTACTGTGACGACCCGGAAATTTCCGACCAAATTTAAACTTAATCTCTTACATGATTTAATATTTCTGATACGATAAGTAAAGTCTGTAAAGTTGAATCTCAAAATTTTTGAACTATTCAAATACCCTTCGACTGTTCTCGACGATTCACGAACAAGTATATATATATATATATATATATATATATATATATATATATATATATATATATATAATAACTCGAAAACGTTAACAAAGTATTAAATGTATAATAATGTACATTAAACTTATTGGTTTCAATATCTATTCGATATATTTAGCTACGGAGTTAAAAGATAATGTCAAACGATTGAATTAAAAGATATTTTTATCATTTATCAAATCCCACAAAGATTGTGATATTGTTACGGGTCTCTATTGTGAGGTCCATTTTGATTTAAGAAATCTTTTCATTTTTAACGGTATTCGGAATAAATGGTAAAGTAATCTACAAGTGAGAACAAAGTGTCAAATAACGGAAATTAGACAAAGGTTAGTGGAGATTCATGCTTATTTTACAATACATGCTTTACATCAAATTCTTCATGTCTTATGATGTGTTAATTAGTTAGCCTTTATAATAATTATAAGTGAGAACATAGAGTGTAAATAATTTAGATAATGGATGTTGACCTGTTAAGTAAATCGACGTGATACTTTAAAATATTTTCATACATTTAATTACCCATTAGACTTTATCCTACGATTCACGAACAAATTTTAAATTTAAAAACTCGAAACCCGATAATATTTATTACTTGATTTAATTTCAAAAATGAAAACGTTATACGATATAATAATTTCTATTATTAAAATTTTTTTAAAAATACATAAAGAAATTTGAATATAATTAGTTTCGAAAAACTAAATTTTATATTATTAATTTATTTATTTTTCAAGTGTATATGTATATTGTGTTTCAAATATAAAACGTACAAACTTATATTCCAAAACGTTAATATATTTTACGACGTAACAAAATATATTATTAGAATATATATACTACTTAAATATAAAACGTTTTGAATGTATTAAAGAAAACAATATTCAGTTTTCTTTTAATATATATATATATATATATATATATATATATATATATATATATATATATATATATATATATATATATATATATATATATATAAAGATTTAAATAAATAATCTTATCATATATTATATATAAATAACGAGGATTAGAAAAATATTTTAAAACTCTAAGGTTATTAAAAATGTAGCTACCTTTTTATTTACAAATTTTATATATAACGTTCGAGTGTGTGTCTTCTTAAACATATTTAATATTTTAAAAATATCTGAAACCACTTTTAAAAACTCGTTCCTTAGCTGTCATGAAAATGATAAAGATTTTAACGTTATCCTAAATTTTAGAATTTTTATATGACTTTTTGTATTTTATTATTGATAACGGGACATAAAATACAGTCCATGAAAACACGGGGTCAAAAACAAAACAAAAGGGTGGCGGCTATTGAATATGTCACGTTTGATATTTTTATACATTTATTAATTAATTATAATAATATATTATTATATTTAAATTATTATATTATGTGTGTGATCTGTTTTAAGTGAACACAAAACACACACATATATTTACATATATATTTACTCTATATATTTTTACTTCATAATAATTCATACTTTAATAATTTACTTTAATAATTCATACTTTAATAATTCACTATAATAATTCATACTTTAATAATTCACTTTAATAATTCATACTTTAATAATTCACTTTAATAATTCATACTTTAATAATTCACTTTAATAATTCAGAAATCTATTATAAATAGAATTCAATAGGTTTCATTATTTCATAAAAACTTTAAAACATTTTTCTCTAAACTCTCTCAATCGATTTACATATATATATTTACTCCGTATTATTTCAAGATATTATTAGTATACATAAAATACTACGACGGGGATATGCTTGGGTGATTTCAAAACGAGTTTTCATAAGGGATAAAGCTAAGGAATTTATGGGTTATAATTAAGGAGGTTATGGGTAATGTTCATGGGTATTGTTCGTGAATCAAAGGCCAATCTAGTGTTTATCATTTCCGTTGCGTCTGCATACTTATTGAACCACAATATTGATACGTGAGTTTTCATATTTCTTTTATTTTTATATTAATAGTGTATCCATGTCTAGTGCTCGAGTGGATATGTTTATGCATGCTTGTATGCTTTAATTTCGCCGTTTGATAGTTTTATGATGAATCACGAATTTGATACATATGCTACTGATATAATGTTTGATTTTCTGATTATGATATGTATGTTGTTGAAAAGCTTTCGAAAAATTAATAACTTTTCATTTAGAAATCGCGTGTTTTCGATGTACGGATCAAAAGATATGGTCAACTGAAATACGTATGGTTTTGTTTGAAATTTGTTTTGAATCTGCAACTAATATTTAGACAAAATTTTTCTGGGTTTGATAAACTGGATTTTTGGATTCTACCCGTCGAGTAGATGAATTTTCATATAAAACACGTCTCGTTTCGTTGAACGGTTGTCAAGTTATGGATAAAATTAATTTTGCAAATTTTGACGAAATGTCGAAACGGGAACTAAATTTCCCGCTGACCTGTGTCGTTTCAGCTTTAAAAAAAATACAAGTAGACTCTTTGCTGTAAGGTCTAACATTAGACTCTGGCCATTTGTCAATTCGAGGCTCATTGATTTTTGTAAAAATTGTCAAAGTTGACTGTTTGGTCATATTTTAAAGCTTTATAAAAACTATAGTTTGATTTTAAGTATTGGAAAACTATGTGAAATGTAAAAATATTTTCGATTGCCATGATCATTCAAATATGATATAGCTTCTGAAATAAATAATGATAAAATTTTGTAGCAAGGAGAAGCTCTCGGTTCTGTCCATTTCCCAAACCAAATCTAGAATATTTTTCTAAAAATCGTCAAAGTGGGTCACTTGGTCATATTTGCATTTTTCCTGAAAACTAATTTCAAATCCTTAAAATGTCAAAACCGCAACAGTCGCTACGTGTTGCTCAGGTCGAGTTAGCTTTTAAAATTTTTTTGTGTAGTATCCTTGATATAATAAGAAACTTTTAGCTTTGACCGTTTGTCAAACGAAGTTACACTGATTTCTCTAAAAATTACCGAATTTGGCAGTTTAGTCATTTATATAATGTTTCGAGTTTTGTAAATTATCGAGTCGTTAAACTATCAAGACTTATACTATGATAATATAATTATATAATAAACATGTATGGATTTTAAAAATCATTTTTGGGTCAGGTTGACTTTTGGAGTTGACTTTTGTTGACTTTTGCATGTCGGTCTCGAGCATTAGGATTGTGATACACTATGACCTAACCTAGCTTGTTAGACATTTATTGACCAACATATGTTCTCTAGGTTGAGATCTATGATTACTTGCATTTCAAGTTTTGATCACATCTCTGTGAATTGCTTTATGTGCTGCTAAAGTGAGTTTTATTACTCCCTTTTTATATATATATTTTGGGGCTGAGAATACATGCGCTGCTTTTATAAATGTTTTACAAAATAGACACAAGTACTTGAAACTACATTCTATGGTTGGATTATTATACCGGATATCGCCCCTTTTAACTTGGTAACCTAAGAATTAGAAAAATGGCCCCTAATTGACGTGAATCCTAAAGGTAGATCTACAGGGCACTAACCAGCCCCAGTTAAAGAAATTTGAACTGCTTTAGTACTTCGATTTAAATGGTGATTGCGATTGCCAGTATATGGCATACTTGCGAGTATGCGGGGGATATTCTATATGCATTATGTTAATGTCGGTTACCAGGTGTTCATCATACGAATGATTTTTATACGGATAGCTATATGCCTGTATGACGTTTATGAAAATGAAAAATGAAATCTTGTGGTCTATTAAAATTATGGAAATAATGGATTATGATAAACTAATGAACTCACCAACCTTTTGGTTGACACTTTTAAGCATGTTTATTCTCAGGTATGAAAGAAATCTTCCGCTGCGCATTTGCTCATTTTAAAGATATTACTTAGAGTCATTCATGACATATTTTAAAAGACGTTGCATTTTCAAAAAGAGTGATATATAGTAAATGACAGATTAGTCATTTATATTGAGAAACATAGTTATATCATTGGTATAGAGTGAATGTATTTTGAAATGGTATGCATACCTGTTAACTTTCGTTGTAATGAAAGTTTGTCTTTTAAAAATGAATGCAATGTTTACAAAACGTATCATATAGAGGTCAACACCTTGCAATGGGACCAAATGTTGATGTATTCGTTCATATGGATGTGGACGGGTCATTTCAATTCCGCCATATTGAGAGTTTGTTGAAGACTTGAACCTTGCGATTTCTTGTTGAAGATCACACGTTTTAGATTTATTAGCTTATGAGGATAACAACGGTGTATCTTGATCTTGTTATTGTTGAAGACGCTTCGGGTATGTTTATTCTTGCATTGGATTTTATTATTTTGAAGATAAGCTTACTTGAGGACAAACAAGGTTCTAGTGTGGGGGAATTTGATATTGATCCATTTATACACATTTTTAGTCGCAATATCGGTTTTCAACCTTATGATTTCGAATGGTTTTAAAGATCTTTTGGTTCGTAATTAATTAAATTGTTGATTTAGAAGATAAAGTGGTTTGTAGGAACTTCACATTGGACTTTAGCAAAATTTCAGCTAAGAAAATATTAAAATGAAGATTCAAGAGTTACAAAGTGTGACTAAAGTATTTGATGGGTATGGGCCAAACAACCGAATACCAAACACGTTGGTTACCAAATTTCTTGTTAAAAGGCCTCATCGACTTGCAAATGTGCTAATCACCAAAATACCCATTTTTTTGGCCTTTTCTGAGCTGGAACCCCCTTTTTTTTTTTTGAGAATTTGCCCGCGCAAGGCGCAAGTATCTTTAGACCTTGCGACCTTGCGGCTTGCGCCTTTGCGTGTAAACGCAAGGCGCAAGGATAAGGGCTTGCGTCCTTGCGTCCTTGCGCCTTGCGCCTTATCAGAATGGATTTTTCCTGATTTCTGGATAAGATTTTTTTGGATTCTTTGTACCTTTACGGATAAGATTATGTACCTGTCTATTTAATGAGGCTAGAACTCCAGATTAATAATTTTATTTTACTTCATTTTCAAAAAGATCAAGTCATTAGAGCATCGTTAAGGTACCAACTTTTATCTATTTTTTCACTAATTTGTGTCTTAATGAGCTGTAGTAATGATGAAGCATTTGTTGTTCATGTATGTTGTGGAGGTAATTTTGAATTTGTTAACAACATACCTATGTATCTGCCTCTTGACTGTTTTAGAACCAGATTAAAACTACCACTTGCTCCACAAAAACCAATAAATCGAAGAGTATTGTTAAGGAAAATTCTCAAAAAAATTGAATTGCCACCTAATGCACCTGTTTCGCTAAGATATATTGATAATAATCATATTTTTGATATTACTGATGATCATGAAGATTTTTTTGAGTTTTTAAAACACGCTGTCACAAACGAGCCTATTGATATTTATGTTGTCGACAAAGTTAGAATGCTTCAACCCGGACAAAATTCACAAACACACCAGCCCCAACAAAATCCACAAACACACCATCTCCAACAAAACCTCCGGATTCTCGAGTCTCAACCAAACAAACAAACTCACCATCTGCAAAAAGAACAGGATGAAATACACAATTCCGAACCAAACCTCGAAACACACTATTCGGAAGAAAAACAGGCTGAAATACCACCTCCAAACACAGAAGAATTTGACTTCTTCAACCATGGCGCCGAGAACGTGTGTAAAATAAAAAAAATAGAGAACCCGTTTATACCTATTGTTGGGTCTAGTGAATCGGATGAAGCAAGTGACGAGGAAGATGAAGATGAAGAAGATGAAGAAAAAAAAGATGTATTCTGGAATATGCCAACTCTACACAGTCAGCAAGATGAAGAAAACCCAGAATTTACGACCCCAATTCCAACCACGTATCAGGTATCTGATTTGGTCAAAGTTCGTCAAACGTTTTCGAACAAGGAAGAATTCCTAAACCAGCTATTTACAAAATGCCTTGAAGAAAACTTTCAAATAAAGCCTGTAAAGTCAGACAAATCTCGGTACACCGCTAAATGTGTGTTGCCAAATTGTGAGTGGAAATGTAGTGCATACAAAATAAGACACACTGAAAACTTTATGGTTAAAAAGTTGCATGACGTACACACTTGCTCACGCACACAAATTATGGGAAACAATAAACATGCTACTAAAAAGGTGTTGGGTAGTATTCTTATGGATTCGTTCAAGGCTGCTAATCGAGAGTATAAACCAAAAGATATACGTGATGATGTAGCTAATCGGTTTAGAGTGAGTGTATCATACAATCAAGCATGGAGGGCCAAGTGTCAAGCAATAGAGATGTTACGTGGCAGTAGTGATGACTCCTTTAGAATGCTTCCCATTTACCTTCATAACCTTAAGATCCACAACCCGGGGACCATCACCAATTTGGTTACCGATAAAGAAAATAAATTTGTGATGTGTTACATGTCCATTGGAGTAGTTGTAAGTAAATATATTTTAGCAAAAACCACCTTTTAATATGTACACCATACGCAAAGGCGCAAGGGTCACCTTGCGCCAACTAATACGCAATGACGCAATAAAAACCTTGCGCCTTGCGTATGGTGTATGAGGTCTTTATTAATAATATTTGATTTACTGTGAAAATTTCATGCAGATTCGATCATTTGTGCAACATGTCCGCCCGATAATCATCGTCGATGCTGCACATTTAAAGGGTGGGTACCTGGGTACTAATTTAGTTGCTGTTGCGATGGATGGCAATAATGGAATTTTGCCATTGGCTTATGGAATTGGTGAAGGCGAGACAAACAGTGTTTGGTCATGGTTTTTTGGTAACCTAAGAGATCATTTAATGAGTTATGGTATGGTTGATCGTATGTCAGAGATTACTTTTATTTCTGATCGTGCTGCTTCAATAGCACACGGCATTGCAAACGTGTTTCCGGAAGCGTTTCACGCTCATTGTGCACGTCATTTATTCATGAACATCAAAACTAAATCCAACAAGATGAAATTCTTCGAATGGCACTTTTGGAAAATGGTTAAGGCGTACCGTGCGTCGGATTTTCATGATCATCTGGATGTATTTCGAAGGAGATTGAAAGCGTCTTATAAAGTTCTATGTGAGGATGGTATCAATAGATGGTCCAGAAGTCAATCTACTCATATTAGGTATTCATACCTTACAAGCAACAGTGTAGAGTCTATAAACTCTCTATCAAGACATGCTCGTAAACTACCCGTTTGCATGTTGTTCAAATTTTTTCGTTGTTCAATACAGGATTGGTATTTCAAACATCGCAACAAATCAGTTAGTCTTACTTCACCGGTTACTCCATATGTTGAACGTAAGCTAGCTAAGAGGACGGACAAATCAAGAAGATGGCGAGCATTTCCATCGACAAATGATCTAATAGAGGTACATGATGGACGAAAAAATGGGTTGGTTAATCTACAAGATAGAACTTGTTCATGTGGTCAATGGCAATTATCAGGCATACCCTGCGGTCATGTGATTGCATCAGCACGACACTTCGGAGTGGAGGATATTAGTTGTTATGTATCACATTGGTTCAGCACTCAAACATACATAAATACGTATTCCGAACACATTCTTCCTCTCCCCCATCGGTCTGAATGGTCGGATCCGGTTCCCGGGATTTTGCAACTTGTACACCCCCCAGTTCTAAAGAAAAGACAACCTGGACGTCCTAAAGGTAAAAAACGCATTCCTTCAAAAGGTGAAGAAACTTCAAAAAAAGTAAGAACTTGTAGTCGTTGCAAAGAACCAGGTCATTCTCGATCAACATGCCCAGCTGCTTATGACCGAACAGGTGAATCAACTTCTCAACGGGCAAGAAACACAACCTCGAAGGCGAAAGAGACAGTCGAACCATCTCAAGCTTATCAATCTCAGTTTTATCCAACGTACAATTTAGGTAGTAATTAGTTCCTAGAATACGTTTATTTTCAGGAACAAATTAAGGTGTGATGTCTTCCATTGTTGTAATATTTTTTAATTAGTATTTTATGATGTGGTTTCGTGTGTTACTTCATATGTTATAATATTGAATGCACAAGCTAGTGTTACAAGAATAATAAAAATTTTGTGGCGCAAGGTCGCAAGATGAACCTTGCGTATGTTTCAAAAATAGGCGCAAGGACGCAAGAAGAACCTTGCGTCTGCTTAATAAAAAGGCGCAAAGACGCAAGAATCACCTTGCGCCTGCTTCTAAATACGAGGCGCAAGGCCGCAAGAAGGACCTTGCGTCTACGGCTATTACGGGACGCAAGGTCGCAAGGTCTGATTACACACCTTTGCGCCTTCAAAAATACAGTTACGGACCTGTTCACAGTTTACAACATTTACAGTTTTATACACAAGGTGAGTCTCAGAAGAAAGGTCGCAAGGGTAGACGGGTCGCAAGGGGGTCGCAAGTGCAAGGTTCTTTGTAATCGCCGTCGGTCGCAAAGTGGTCGCAAGAGCTGAGTGTCGGGGTGTGTGTGTGTATGTGGTGTCTGATTTCTATATTTGACCTAATTTTTTAACACAAGGACGCAAGGCGCAAGGACGCAAGGCGCAAGGACGCAAGTCGCAAGGTCGCAAGGTCTCTTGCGCCTTGCGCGGGCATTTTGTCAAGGTTTTTTTTTTTTGAGTACCAGCTCAGAAAAGACCAAAAAAATGGGTATTTTGGTGATTGACCCATCATTATTTAGTCATCGGATAAAAATTTGGGTGGGCTTTTCATTCAGATAATTGACACCAAATTAAAAGGAAATAATGAATTTACATGGGTCAATGAGTGTGTAGCTTTAGAGGGGTATTATCAAAAGAAATAGAGGTAGACGACAAAGGGTGATATTTAAATATGATGGGCCGTTTGAGTAAAGAAAAATAAGTGTGAGGCTGCTATTTGGTTTATGGACTGATTCTTATAATTGCTTGGAGAGCACGAATATTCGTTGCCATATAAACCAAATCATGCCTACATATTATTGAGGAGTTTTATAATTAGTTTAGTTGTAGGTTTTATTTTATTTAATTTGACGTATCCACCTTTGGGTTTTTGCTCTAGTCGACACATACACAAAAGAAAAGGAGACAAGTTGCTGGAGGCGTGGTGTTGGAACTAGAGGCTCACGACAACAAAGCTTTTCAAGTTTCGGATTATTTTTTTCTTCTTGTTCAACAAATAAGTAATCGGTGACTTCTATTTTAATTATTTGTTTAATACAATGATGTTATAATAATAATAATAATATAAATATGGATAGTCAATTTTGGTGTATACATATAGTCAATTTTAGTACACAAAGTATGTATTTTTATATTGAGATTTTAGGCTATAAATACTCATGAATGCAAGCATTAAACTTGCACCATTTCACACACTTACAAAGTGTTTCTTTCTTTCTCCATTATCATCTTTGTTCTTACACTTCATTATTAGTATTCTTAATCAAGAATCAAATCACTAAAGGTAGTTATAAGCCTACTGAATTATAACATCAAGAATCAAACCACTAAAGGTAGTTATAAGCCTACTGAATTATAACACGTTATCAGCACGATAATCTTAATACTAAATATGGTTGGCTCTGCCACCAAAATGATATATGGTCGGTTATACCACCAAAATGATATATGGTCGGTTATACCACCAAAATGATATATGGTCGGTTATACCACCAGAATGATATAGGTCGGTTATACCACCTGAAAAAATATATGGTCGACACTGTCGCCAAATTTTCATTTATGTTTACTAATATTTATATTTTTGTTATATAACATTTATTTATGATTACTTACACATGGTCGACACTGTCACCTACTTATCATTTATGTTATATTAAATTTATGTTTAATGTTTATATACTTATGAATATAAATTGACTCTAATTTATCATGATGTTTGTTTTAATTTTTGATAATAGAAAATGTCGAATCTGGAAAAGCTTAAATTTACTCCTTTAGAATCAACTGGAAACAACTACATGCCATGGGTTATAAAAGTAAAAATGCATCTTAAATCAATGGGCATTCTTGAAACCATAAATGAAAACAACACTTGTTCTGAAAAAGAACAAGCTACGGCATGTTGCTTTATTCATCAACATATTGATGAATGCTTACAAAATAATTATGTGACTGTAGAAGATCCCCATGTTTTATGGGAAGGTCTCAAAAGCAGATTCAATAATCAAAGAGAAATTTTACTTCCAGCTGCAATGGAACAATGGAGAACATTAAGGTTCCAAGACTTTAAGAAAGTAAATGAATACAGCTCAGCTCTGTATAATACATGTTCACAACTTAAATTCTGTGGACATGAAATTAGTGATGCAGACATGATGGAGAAAACTTTCTCCACAATGAATGCTGCAAGCATCACAGTGCAAAGAAATTTGAGAATGCTAAAGTTCAAAACATATCCTGAACTTAATTCATATCTCTTAGTTGCAGAGCAAAATGATGAGCTATTAATGAAAAATCAGCAATCCCGTCCTACTGGTACACTTGCAATCCCTGAAGCAAATACTGCAAATAATTATAAACAGGGACAAGGACGCGGGCAAGGTCGTGGTTATAATAACCATCACCATCATCATGCCAAAAGCCATAACTATGGTAGAAACCATCCTTATGGTAATGGTAATGGGCGTGGACGTGGTCGTGGTCGTGGCCGTGGTGGTCAAAGAAATAGTAATCCACGAAAATATAAATATCAACCACAAAACAAGCCCATTAAACAAGATGTTGAAGAAAATTCTTCTAAAAATTCTGAAGAATCTTGCTACAGATGTGGTAGAATGGGCCACTGGGCTAATACTTGCCGAACATCTAAACATCTTGTTAAGATGTATCAGGATTCGCTGAAAGGTAAAGAAAAGGAAGTAAATTTTGTGGATAATATTGATCCAACAGTCACTGAGAAACCATCTGATTTATATGAAGATTTCTTGAATGTTTAAGTTGTGTGTTTTTTGAAAAATAAACGATTTAATATCGTCTGTCTTTGTCATTATGTTTGCTAAATGTTTCAGTACTATCTATTTGCGTTTAAAATATTGTGTAATATTAATGTACTCACTATTTATTTCTTATATATAAAGTTCAATATGAATTTTGCTGGAATACAACATCAATCAAGTGGTGGAGATCTCTGTATAGCAGACAGTGGAACTACACACACTATACTTAAATCCGAGAAATATTTTATTGATCTAAAACCAACGGAAGGAACTATACATACAATATCAGGACCTGCTAACTTGATAAAAGGGATAGGAAAGGCAAATTTCATACTACCAAATGGTACAAAATTTTTAATAAATGATGCCTTATTTTCTCCCAAGTCAAGCAGAAATTTATTGAGTTTCTCCGACATATACCTTAACGGGTATGATTATCAGTCAGTGACAACAGAAAATGAGAAATATTTAAGTATCACTGACAAGAGTCATGTGGTTGAAAAACTGCCAAGACTTAGTTCTGGATTACATTATACACATATAAATGTACCAGAAATACATATGGCAGTTAACGAAAAATATATTGATCCTGGTGTATTCAGTTTATGGCATAACAGATTAGGCCATCCAGGATCAACAATGATGAAAAGGATTATTGAATGTACTCATGGACATCCACTAAAGGATAGAAAAATCCATCATGATACAATGGTTCCATGTACATCTTGCTCTCTTGGAAAATTGATAACTAGACCCTCACCACTTAAGGTTGAGAAAGAATCACCAATGTTTCTTGAAAGAATTCAAGGTGATATATGTGGACCAATTCATCCACCATGTGGACCATTTAGATATTTCATGGTTCTAATAGACGCATCTAGCAGATGGTCTCATGTTTGTCTGTTATCAAGCCGTAATGTGGCATTTGCAAAATTTCTTGCCCAAATTATTAAATTGAGAGCTCATTTTCCTGATTACACCATTAAAAGGGTGAGACTTGATAATGCTGGTGAATTTACATCTCAAGCATTTAATGACTATTGCATGTCTATAGGAATTGTTGTTGAACATTCTGTTGCTCATGTGCATACACAAAATGGTTTAGCCGAGTCATTGATTAAACGTTTACAGTTAATCGCTAGACCATTGATAATGAGAACAAAACTCCCTGTATCTATATGGGGTCATGCAATTTTACATGCTGCTGCATTGATTCGCATCAGACCAAGTGCAAGTCATAAATATTCCCCCCTACAACTTGCTTTTGGTCAAGAGCCAAATATTTCCCATCTTAGAACATTTGGTTGTGCAGTGTATGTTCCAATTGCGACACCACAACGTACAAAAATGGGTCCTCAAAGGAGGTTGGGAATATATGTTGGATATGAAACATCTTCAATATTAAGGTATATTGAACCTATGACAGGTGACGTTTTTACAGCACGTTTTGCTGATTGTCATTTTAATGAAACATTGTTCCCTAGATTAGGGGGAGAAATGAAAAATAAAGAAAATGATGTTTCATGGTGTGAACCTCAATTAAAGTATCTTGATCCTCGCACAAAAGAATGCGAGACAGAAGTTCAAAAGATAATGCATATACAAGAACTTGCAAATCAATTGCCTGATGCATTTACAGATACAAAAACGGTGACAAAATCATATATACCAGCAGTAAATACTCCAGCTCGAATTGAAATTCCAAAAGCTGGCAATAACGTCACTCATGAATCTTTGCCACGTCAGAAACGTGGAAGACCAATCGGTTCAAAGGATAAAAATCCTCGAAAAAGAAAATCAGCTGATAATGAAGTAAAAGAAAGTGTTCAAGAAGAACCACAAATCAGTACTCCTACTGCAGAGGAGATTGATGATGTCAATACAGAAATTGCAATCAATTATGCATATTCAAAAATATTATGGAACCGAAATGAAATGAAAAATCTTGATGAGAAATTTTCATTTAATGTTGCATATGACATCATGAATAATGATGATGATCCAGAACCAACATCTATGGTTGAATGTCAAAATAGACATGATTGGGCTCAATGGAAAGAAGCAATACGAGCTGAATTAGAATCACTCAATAAAAGAAAAGTTTTCGGATCCATCATTCTCACTCCTAAAGATGTGAAACCTGTAGGATACAGATGGATTTTTGTCCGAAAAAGAAATGAGAAAAATGAAGTTACAAGGTATAAAGCTAGACTTGTAGCTCAAGGTTTTTCTCAAAGACCGGGAATTGATTATGAAGAAACTTATTCTCCTGTTATGGATGCAATTACTTTTAGGTACTTAATCAGTCTGGCAGTTTCTAAAAATTTAGAAATGCATCTCATGGATGTTGTGACTGCTTATCTATATGGATCACTTGATAGTGATATATATATGAAGATACCTGAAGGATTTAAGGTACCAGAAGCATCAAATGCAAAACCCAAAGAAATGTATTCGATTAAATTACAAAGATCTTTATATGGGTTAAAACAATCGGGACGTATGTGGTATAACCGATTAAGTGATTACTTGATAAGCAAAGGGTATACAAATAATCTTACTTGCCCTTGTGTTTTCATTAAGAAAACAACATCCGGATATGTGATCATAGCTGTTTATGTTGATGATCTTAACATCATAGGTACAAATAAAGAGATCCATGAAGCCATTCAACTTCTAAAGAAAGAATTTGAAATGAAAGATCTCGGAAAAACCAAGTATTGCCTTGGTTTACAAATTGAGCATATGCCTAATGGTTTACTTGTACATCAAACAACATATACTGAAAAGATTTTGAAACGTTTCAATATGGACAAGGCAAAACCATTAAGTACTCCTATAGTTGTTAGATCACTCAATGTTGAAGCTGATCCATTTCGTCCATGTGAAGATCAAGAAGACATTCTTGGACCAGAAGTACCATATCTTAGTGCAATTGGAGCTCTTATGTATCTTACAAATTGTACAAGACCTGACATTTCTTTTGCAGTTAATTTGTTGGCAAGGTTCAGCTCTGCTCCTACCAAAAGACACTGGAATGGGATCAAACACATATTTCGATACCTTCGAGGAACTACTGATTTAGGATTATTTTATTCTAACGAATCAAAACAAGATTTGGTTGGTTATGCAGATGCAGGTTATTTATCTGATCCACATAAAGCTAAATCTCAAACTGGATATGTATTCCTAAATGGAGGTACTGCAATATCATGGCGTTCTCAAAAACAAACACTTGTTGATACATCGTCAAATCATGCCGAAGTGATTGCATTACATGAAGCTACTCGAGAATGTTTTTGGTTGAGATCAATGACACAACTCATTACTGATTCTTGTGGACTAGAACGCGATAAAAGTCCAACAACTATCTATGAAGATAATGCAGCTTGCATAGCACAGATGAAAGAAGGGTATATCAAAAGTGACCGAACAAAACACATACCACCTAGATTCTTCTCATACACTCAAAATCTCATTAAGGACAACCAGATTGAAATGAGATATGTGCAATCTAGCAAAAACTCTGCTGATCTTTTCACGAAAGCACTTCCAACTGCTATTTTCAGAACACACGTTCATAACATTGGCATGAGACATGTTCAAATGATGTAACAGCTGAAGCGATGTCTACTTGAGGGGGAGTCAACTCCATGCTGCACTCTTTTTCCCTTAGCTAAAGTTTTTTTCCCACTGGGTTTTCTTTAGCAAGGTTTTTAACGAGGCAGTAATTTATAGTTGATCTTCAACAAAATAAAATTGCTATCCAAGGGGGAGTGTTATAATAATAATAATAATATAA